>NW_017257841.1:995954-1015987 GCF_001594055.1 Mycetomoellerius zeteki | reverse complement strand
TTCCCTGCCTGCAAATCTCTTCGTAACGCTGCTTGAAATCGGTTGTTTTCTTGTCGAATTGAAAATGTTCCAGTCTCTCGCAATCTATTAAATGTCAACATAAACACTCTTCGGTTTGGCACTCTTCTGTTTGGAAATCGTCGTGCATATTCTCGCACCGCCTTTAAAGCATTACCGTTGCAGAAACCGTATACAAAAACCATATCAGCATATTCACTATTAGAATACGTACGCGGCATATTGCAAAAGACAAAATTCATCTACTGTTAAAGGCTTTCAAAGAGCGACTGACAAATTCATAACAGAAAGTGGAAAATGTAATCAAATATGTCGGTGCTAGATATGGCAAGAAATGTAAACATTTTTTTTCGATTTCTCTGAAACGGAGCAAAAACGAGCATATGTCTATAGGACTTTTTTTCTTAGTTTTTTACTCCTCTACACGCTCCCGAAGTTTTGCGATTTAATTTGGAAACACCCTGTATATGTATATATAGATCGACATTACAAAGATTTTTAATCTGGAATGGTAAAGAGACTTGAATTGTGTTACGAAAATTTAATATTTGCCTGCATAATATTATGTCTACCATATGATTTATAACGCACGTATACGAGTTACATCTTCAAGAATGAGAACAAATACTTCGGTAACATCGAACGCGACACAAAACCACGCATTATTTCCAACAAAGAAATTATCGAACGCGCGATATCTCTCGAATGCTGTCACAGTCACGCGGGTCGCCTGTCAAGGCTGAAGCTTACATGATCCCGCTTCTCAGCGAGAAAGAGAGTACCGTGTTTCCTGTACAGAAAATTCCAGGAATCGCGCTCTTTATCCACATCATACGTAGAAATCACGAGAAATTGCAATAATTTCAACGTCAATAAACGAATGTCTTGATCGTACTACAAGCGATTAAAAATCAGAAAACTTCGGTATTACGAATACAAATCGATCACGCTACTTAAATTATTTTCAAATAAGCTTCATCTTGATAGAAGAAATAAGCTTCATCTCTCTTCCCTGAATGTATAAAATAAAAATATCAAAGAAAGGAAAGAGAATTATTGATCTGTATAAAATTGCTAATATAGCGTGATTTCCGAGACATCCTACAAGTACATTTACATATTTCTAACTGATAGATACCACACAAAAAACATGAATCAGTATATGATTTTACACAAGAAAAATCATGTTCTACTTGTGACGTATATATAAAGTATAAGATAACGATTGTTGTTGTTACACAAACGCAGAAATAGTAGAGCAAATTTACTAGATACGTGCGTTGACACTACCGTCGTTGTTCGCGAAAGCGCGCAACGTGAGTGACACCGAGACAGAAATATCAACGCGGGGTTTATCACGCGAGGTTATCCCGAGAAGACAAAACTAAAACAACATGTCGTATGTACGAGCGTCAACCACGTGTCATCGCTTATCGTTTTAATGGCCGCTTAATTAGCGTCTTCCCGCTTTATTAACTCTCGCTTGCCGCTTTCCGCGCACGCCTCGCTCTATCTCTCTCTTTCTTTCTTGCCATCTATTCCTTGCTCTCCTTTCTCTGCCGTGGAATTAAAAGTCACTTCGATGAGTCGTCCGAAGAATAAAAGAAGAAAAGCGGCCGTAATGATGCTCTCCCCGAAGACTGCCGCGAATTTACGTCGGTGGGCTCTTGTTTAAGATATGCCTGGTATCGTAACCACATTGAAATATATCTCCTTAAACGAAACTGTCCCCCTTCCACTGATAGGGAAAGAATAAAATAATGAAACTCGAGGTATTAGCAGAGCAGTTTATGTGTAACATTAAGGGTTGGTTTATAATAGGCCGTAATCTGTTAACTTTTTCCTTTGTAAGAATTGACCAATCATAATCGATTATTCTTCTCTCATTCGACTATGATTGGTCAATTTTTAGAGATTACGGAAAAAGTTAACAAATTATGGTCTATTATAAACCAACCCTAACGCATACGTCATTATCAGTGCTAATACAAGCATATTTGATATCAATATTATCACAAATACATGAAAAGCTATTATACGACGAATGTTGTATTAATCTTCCGCGAATCAGATGGAAAAATTTAACATGGAGGATTATGTGGTTACCCCATCTCATACCCCATGCTATACTTCATCGTAAGTATATTAATTTAGTACAACTGTCAACTCCAGCTACACGAAATGGCAATTTGCGCGTAGTATTTTTTTAAAAGTTATAGGAGTTTACATCTCGCAAGGGTATACCACATCCTCACCTGGTTTATTGAAGTGTATTTTGGCTGTATCAACCAAAAAAATGTTGTCATAAGTGTGCCTTGAAATCAATTGTAAAAAGCAAATTATTTGGTTTTTATTACAATTATTATGTATATTTTGCTCAGTTTTAAGTAAATATAACTTTTAAACAATTAAGTGGATTGAAATGAACTTTTGCACGAATATTTAGAGTTTATTAGTATTTATATAAAAAATTTTAATTTAATTCATAATGTTACTGTCATATCAAATTTGCAAATATCTAAGTATTACAAAATGTATTTTACGTAAGAATCAAGGCAAAAGAATTTAATAACAATTAAACCAATAAGAGAATTATACTCAAATTTTATACAGAAATTCAGATGTAATAATAAAAAATTTATGAAATTTTTATATTTTTGATAATATTTTTGAGTGTGACGCGTACGTCCTTAAATAAAAATTTACGTATCGCGATAGATGATGAATGATCGAATAATCTCGGATTAATTACTTACGCAGTCGTTTTAATTATAAATACATATAAAATGTTGCGCGTGTCGATTTTTATACGATTCAATTCCGATGGGTGTGCATATATGAAAGGAATTGCGTATTCAAAAATGATAACGAATGCACATCGAGATCTGGTGACACAATTTTATTGTGATGTAGTTACATAAATATTTCTATTAGCTGAGCATTCTAAAACTTATTGACAATGCCTAATTTTGTTATGCATTTGGAGAAGTATATATTACTAAAAAATATATATATTAATAAAAAATAGAAATCTTACAAGAATGTAATAATTATGATATGTAAAACATTTATTCTTTTAATTTAAATTTACATTATTTTCAAGAGAGAAGAAACATGCCGCAATTAATATTGCTTTATAATAATCAATCGATATAATATTGCTTTATAATCAATCGATATAATGTCTATTGACATTGTATGTCTATCGCTAATTGTGAGCAAATTGATAGTATTAATAATGATGACAAGTATGCCTCCTTCGTATTTTCTCGATTTTTTCAATTGCGTGTTTATACACTTTCATCGGTAGCAAGTGATAAATATGACAACAAGCAATAACAGAGCAATGATATTATAAATAGGAAAATATTTAAAAACATGATCAAATCGTATAATATAACTTGATTTATATTTCATAGCTAGTCACATGAAGAGGATCGTGTAACAACTACAATCATTATCTACCTTACATGTACATCACTAGTAAATGCTTAACCTTTCTCGCATAAAGTCATATACCAATTCATGTTTTTTGTGCAGTATTCATCAGCTAGAAATATGTAACTTATCGGAGACGATTGATGATTATCGCTTATTAGAACTTAAAAGGAAAGACGAAACGAAGCGGAAGATAGGAGATTAATGCGTCGTTTAAGACAAGAGGAGAAGAAGAAAGGGGAGAAGAGTTTCATTTGTCAAGTAATGACTTTTGCATATTAAACAGTCCCTTAACGCGTCTTCGAACCGGCCGCTACGCTTTGGAACTACCTCGGAACAACGGGTTACCGGCACTGTTACCGGCACCAGAAGCGACCTGCGAAGGGAATTCAAGGAGGCGTAGTCATCCCAAGCGCATAACTCTCGGGCGTAGAGGGCAATCTCTTAGCTCGACAATGCGTCGGTGATTGTGGAAGTTGAGGGAGGAGCGGGCGACCGGCAAGGTGAGGAGTAGCGCGGGAAGGGAAGCGAGGGAGGCGAACCCGGCGAAGAAGAGACGAAGAAGAAGAAGCGGCCGAGTGAGATCAGCGAGATGACGGATACCCGGTTTCACCCCGTGGAAGTCACAACAATGTTTGTTAGCCGGCGTTATGCCGGCACGCAGGCAACCTTTCCATCACGTTTCCCGGTTAAACTAATGGCCGCCACGTCGTGAGGTCCTACGGGATGACTGCGCGCTCACGGCACACTGAAAACAGCGCATTTGTTAGGGACGGGGCCCCGACTTCTCGCGGGATTATTACGAGAGGGCAACGGCGGGGCGAAGAGCGACCGTAGAAAAGGAGGAACAAGGGAGAGGAAGGGGAGGTAGGTTGAAGAAGGCATCTCTTGTAGATACACACCAAGCGCCCCGCGACGGCTATATAGAAGAGATGAAGGGGGGGCTCGGAGGGGTCCGAGAGAAACGACGAAACAAAAGAAGAGGGAAGACCGATGCTCGGGGATAAATCAAGACTAACCAGCCGAGAGCGCGGCCTTTAATTCATGCGCGTGGGATGCGCATCGGCGGCGCTCTTCGGGACGATACCTCCGTTTGCGGCACGGAGGAAGAGAGGTTCGAGGGTTCGTAAGGGGGACAGACAGCGGGGACGCACCGATCTGTGGCAGCGCGGCCGAGATGAGGAATGGGCTTTTTGAGGGCACGAAGATTCGCACCTCTCTCGTGGCGTTCGATACCACGACGCGTAACTGCGTGGGATGACAACAACAACAACAACGGCGGTGCGGTACAGGACCGTGTTTCACAAGTGTTTATGTGAAGGCGGAATTGCGGACACATCCTGAAAGTTAGATGAGGTTGTTAGGAGATTTACGAAATATCCACGACTCTCCCAGGACTGCAGTCAGGATGAAACACGCCGCGCAAGATAATCGATAAACCTGCTTCGTTTGCGTTTCGATTAAGAGATACGTTTCTCTATAAATTAGATGCATCGAATGAGAGATGGTCCAATTTGGACCAATATTAATTGGCAGAAATTTAGAGTGTGTTTATGAGTTTATCCGCAATTAAAGTACGCGTGGTTGCATAGCAAGATAAGTCTTTACCTACGTTCATTGGAAGGCGCAGAATTTTTATAGTTATCAGAAATGATTATGTCTGTTTTTGTAATGAATTGTCTCATAGCGTATTGCATTCAATCTTTCTGTAATTATACGTTTTTATACGTACGTAAATTTAGGTATAACATTTGGTGCGTTCTGAGATTATAATTAAGAGGGCGTGTCTCATCTAGGAAGGTTCGAAATAATTTACGAAATAATTACGGATTCATTTGTGACGGCGAATTATTAGGGCGGTGCAAATTTAATATCATTGAGTGAAAGAGAGGGAGCGAAAGAAAAAGAAAGGGGGGGTTGGGAGGGAGAGGGAACCTTGAAGAAGAACGACGCTAAGTACCGGCGTGCGCGCGCCCAGTAGCAATTTATTCATTGCGCCCGCTAACTGGCGGAGCATTGAAAACCCGCCACGGTAATCTGCATTCATTTGAATAAATAACCGATCAATAACCAATAATAAGTTGGGCGATCGCCGGTTTGTCGTCCCGGCAATCCCGGCAATCCCGCCGTGATAAACTGCCCCTGCAACGCAACCGCGCTCTCGCACTCGCGAACTTGACACCCACATGAACATATACCGGCGGTAAATCCCCGCGGCGTATTTGGGTTTGCGCCATTTTTATCATAATTTTTTTATTGCTTCCTGCCAAGCTTGCGTCGGAGAATAATTGCCGGTTTCATCGACACGCTAATGTCGCACTGAAGCAAGAAAAAAAAGAAAATAAAAAAGGAAGGAGCATAAAATGCGTAGCTAATACTCGCGTACTCTGTAATGAATTTTTACGATCGGCCTTCTCCGCTTGGTGTCTCAGGCTTAGCCACTACGAATTTGCAATCCGAGTCCACATGGACGTCTTTCGACAGGAATTTTCGTAACGAGTCGGCGCGCTGCGAGAAAAAGAATTCACCCAAAGTGGTACTACCTTGTAATGATTCTCCTGTTTCGCGGCACGGAGAAACGTGTGAACGTCTCTCGTCAACCTGGCTGTATTCAATCTCACTTGCAAATGCGACCCGGGTGCCTCATACATATATACGGATATATATTACATACACGCGCGTTTGTGCTGTGTGTATATGTGTGGTTTCGAAACGTGGAAGCTGAGAGCCACAGAAGAAAACGAGATGAACCAGAAGGGAGGACGAGAAGGTCCTGCCGGGAGTTCACGACGCACACACCGGTCCCACCAAGCCAATTTGTGACTGACGAGGCGATTGGTAATAAGCAACGGGGAGACTCAAATTGCTTGAGTTTTTCTGCGGTCGTTTATTGGGTGTTGTCGTCGAGGTAGTCCCCGAAAGTCCTCTCTCAAGACGCCGCGGTAAAGCGGAACCGGGAGTGAGGTGGAGGAACGAGCTGGGACCAGGACGAAGAAAAAAGGTATGACGATCCAAGACGATCCCATTAACTGAACGTCCCTTCTCTTTTTTCTTCCCACGAATGGAACATAAGGTCTCTCCCGCATATCCTCTCGCGCAATCGGATATCGACATCTTTTCGTGAGTTCCTGCGATAAGATTCCCTGCGAATAAATGCAGTCCCAGCGATAATTGTAAACGAACTAATATTTGTCAAAGAAGAATACATTGCTTAAAGTTATTGGTTCGATTTTGTTGAAAATTTTTAAGTCTATCAGAAATATTAGATTGGTTTTATTGGAAATATTAGATTTGGAATTTGACCAATCAAATCAAAGTTCACTAAACTTGATATTGATTTTTATTTTTCTTCTGATTTATTAAATTTCGATCCAATCTCAATTTAAATTTCTAATACGGACGTAAAGATGATACAAATACAAGATTGATAAATGAATTAATAAAAATATATTATAGCACTTTTTGAAATATAATTTCTAAAAATCGTAAAGATGTATGTAAATTATAGACTTTTATAGCTTAACAAATTTATTTAGCAAACAATAACTCCGTATAGCGGCATCTTAAAGAAAAATCTGACACACCAACTTGTCTCCTCTCTACTTACATATAACATTGAGAATAAAAGAAAGAAGAAAACGAGAGAAGACCAAAGGGCTCCAGACGGAGATCCGTTGCGATCCCATTAACCAGGATCCATATTCTTCAGCAGAGAAGGTAGAGAGAGGTAGGGGAACAATCGGGTACCCGCCCTTCCGTGTGTCTCTGTGCTATGGTCGAGTCCGGGACCGCTTCTGCTCCGCAGCTTCCAAAGTGGGTTCGGGGACGCGCAACAAGGCCCGCGCGGAGAGACAGGCCGGCGGGAAAGGAGACAGAAATAGGGGGGGAGGACCGCCGAGTCCCTATATTATAAGCAGCCCCGAACGTGTTGCAATCATCTCGAGACAATGGCCCACCGATCGGTCCGCCTCGCAAAAAGACCTGGGCCCCATAATAGCCGCGACGCATCGTCGACGACGCTCCGGGCAATCGTGGGGCCCCTGCGCCTTCTCGTTTGCTTTTTTCCCCCCACGAACGAATTCCTTCTTACCGCGACGGGACCCGCGACGTCGATTACTCGACGCGTCTCGTGCCGCGCGCGGAGAAACACAAACGATTGAAACAGGTTGTCTCAGAGGAATGCGCGAATCAAACATTCCACAACGCGATTCGTATCGGGCAAAAAAGTTTTTACAAATTTTGAAAACATATAATTTTATTTCTACCGCAAAGAGCGTCATTTTACCTGAAATTAGTGAAATGTATTTTTTTTTTTAGAAAAAAATTTAAACGACACTGAAAGAGATTTGAGGAGAAATTAAGATAATACTAATTTAAGTAGAAGTTTCATAAAGCTTCGGATATCAAAGACAATTTTGGAGATCTGTGTAATGTCTGTATAGATTTCACTTTCCAAAAAAATTTCTTCTCTTCATTTTTCTCTTTCTCTCCTTTTCTTCAATTTTATATATTTATATCGTAAGGTTTTTTTAATGCTAATTCTTTTTAGTAAAAATCTTCGTTTAATTTAATAAATATAAGATTGCAATTGAATTTATTGTTAAAGAAGCATTTTATATTTTGTCTATTATAAAGTATCATAACATATAGAAAATATTGCAGAAATAATCTGAGGAATATTTAAAGAACTTTAGTATAACGACGAGAATTCATTGGTACACAATGTAGTTTCTGTCGCCTTCAGCCATATTTTTTTTCGCACGATGTGATGCATAGGTATGGTAAAACCAATTACATAATACACGTCGCTAATTAACTTGTGCCGATTTCTCGAAGGTCGCCGTCAGTGATTGACTGAAAGCTTGAAAACGGGACAAAGAACGTTCTTTGTCGACGGTCGATTATATGTACGTCATGATTCTCGTCTTTGTAATTGTAACTGCCACTATCGAGGCATTAATTCTACCTGGCGAATGATTTTAAATCATATGTCTTCCTTCGACTCACACAAGACGTATTCCATCATCAACCCGGGCGAAAAAGATATTGCAGTGAGGTATCAGACCTCAGGAAAAAAGCAAAGAAATTAAGTTACGGAATATTATGTTAAGTAATGAGCCTTTTTCCCCTTTTTAATGTAAAAACAATATTTATATTATGTCTTTTCAGTGGTGATGACTGATTATGATCGATTTCTGTACTATAATGTATTTTACAAGATTCGTTGTGTGAAAACAACAAGAAACAGATAAATACAGATAGATCGAATAATTGAAAAAGCATCTCTCAATTGATGAGCTACAAAAGTAGCTGTAAAGAAATATTATTTAAAGTAAAATATACAACATTACATACATTTCTTAATAAACTCTTTGCAATAGATATAACCAATAATAAGTTATAGCGCAGCGAAAAACTTGTAATTGAAGAATACTAAAATTGATCTTATCCTTTAACTTCATTATAGTCAATTAATTTGACTCTTACCTTACCTCGATGAACCTAGAGTCTGTGTATCTATTACAAAAACAAAGTTTGAAAAAAATTAATTCATTTCTAATTTTGTAAACGGACAATCGGATGGACAGACACACCAACACTGTGAAATTATAAAATAGTTTTACGCTGCATTACTTATAATAATCCTTATCTAAAGGAATACAAACTTTAAACCCATGTTATTTTAATGTAACGTAATATTGTTTTCTTCTTCATCGATCTTTATGATGTATGGCGCTAAGAAAAAGTCTTTGTTTCGTGTTATATCGGCGCGGGAAGGAGCGAATCCGATCGTTTCGGGCCCTTCGGCTCCGAGACATAATACAATTTCAGACTATAAAACATGCGTGAAAGTTACTGTTGTCTACCGTGCGAATGTCGAGGCGGTGGTCGCGCGCTAACGCCGGTCGTAAAATGATAAAAAAACTGTAGCGACAGAGAAAGAGAAAAGAGTAGGGGAGGGGGAGCTTCCAGGAGTGGGCTTCTTGGAAGCTAGAGGGCTAATTGGTCCGCAGGACGAGACAGGACCATAAACTGTCGCCTGCAATCAACGATGCGCGACTCTAGCCCGCGGCTGGATTCACTCTTGAACCTTCCTCGTCCCCTCCTCTCGTCCGTATCCCCCGTCCCGTCGACCTCGTCTGTCGTAATGCGAAGAAGAGTCCCAAGTTTTATAAGGACCCCCCCGGCCTCCGGGCGCTATACGAGAGAGAGAGAGTCTGGGACCTTGTACGAATTTACATTTAGAAAATATAATGAAGCAGCGTGAAGCAACCATTAGTCGTTCGGAGATGACAGACGGTTTCGGACCCCCGCAGGTCCTCCCTCTCCCTTCCACACATGAGGGCCCGGAGCTTCGCACAACACTGACCAATGAAACAAAGAGCGAGGGACGTAGGGAGCAGGTTGAGGTGAGACAGGGTCCTTAATGACAGAGGCGCAGTGGTTTTCATTAAGGTCGTCGTCCGCGGATAGAATGCGAATTACGCGAAACTTTTTTATGTTCGTTGAACAGGCGATCAAGTGATTAGGTACCGAGACAATTTTATAAGAATTCAGGTTGACGGTCTTATATATGCGTAGAATGAAAAGAATATAGCAAGAAGATGCGAGAATGGACTTTCTTTCGTCGTAAAATTATCTTAAATTTTTTCTTGCATTTTGATACTAATTTACAACGATTTTATTTTTGAAAAAAGATCATAAATCTGTGGATAATATTAATATAAATATATTACTAATTTTATTATTGTTATTAATTATATTAAAAATATTCTACTACATTGTGTAGCTATCAAAATGTTTATATATCAATTGTAAAATTAATCGAATACGTAAATTGCATTCGGTACCGTGATAAAATATACTGCAAAAAATCGTGTTATAATACGATGGCATATTGATAACCAACACTTGCAAACAACTTTCTATAAAAGCGCTGTGATGGTCGGTTATCGCGCGGCGAGAAATCGGCTGGCGAACGATTCTGACAGTTCACCGATCTCGGCCGCGCAGCCAGCTGGTGTCCCGTAATTAAAGGTGCCCCGTCGTCGCGGTCGCTCCAGTTCGATTTCTGCTTGTTGCCGGCGCTCGTAAATCAGCGGAGACAGAAAAGGTCAGGCCCCGATCAGACCCTCGGTCTCTGTCCCGGCCCGAGAACTCTCCTCCTTCCCGTCTACGAGAGGGGCGAGATAGATCGCTCCGGGATAGATCATCGATCCATCGTGTCGTGCGTAGCCGTGGGGCGTGAATCAACGAAGACAACAATGATGGCGACGACGTACGATGATGACGATGATGACGACCTCGATTTCTGAAACGAAAACAAATTGCAATTAACCACATTAATTTCTTTTCTTTGCGCGATCGGTGCCACTTGATGTGAGTGCCGAGCTCCGTCGACGTGCCCTCGAGGTGGCGAGGGAAACGAGACGGCCGAGGCAGAATAATAACGCACTCTCGTATGCTTTCTGCTATCCTCTGTCCTGTCATTCGTCTCTACTCTTACAATTAGTCGCACGAATCATGATACCAAAAAATCTGTCCAACCGTCTGTTTCTAGTCAGGTGAGAGATGAGAGGGACGAGAGAAACGGGAGGAAGCGGGTATAGGGGCGTGTCCCTCTGATTATTATAATTATTCCGGACTCCAGTGAGGCCCTGGAGGACCCGTAATTAACGCAACTGCGGCCGGGACATTTTGACAGATCCCAAATTCCTGGTAATGATAAAAACAGCCATATACTTGAATGGACCTGTTCCCAATTACTCACGACGAACGACGACAAGACCTAAAATCGATGATGTAGGAAGACAATTCGTCTGGTATTCAGCTATATGATTTTTTCGACTTCGACAAAAATAATTTCGGTTAGAGAGCGCCTCATCTTTGCGTTCTTAAGACAGGCAATCAAGTCGGTGATTGTTGTTGCTGAACGTCTGACAAAAAAGTGTCACTTAATGAGGAGAGGAGAAAAAAGAATATTTTATGAAGAATGTTTTTAGCTCTTTGAAAGAATAATTTTGAGAAAAATATTCGAAATGAACGGAATTGAAGACGCTATGGAAATATCACAAGACATCTGATTTCCTTTTCCCTTCTTTTTAGATAGAATGGAATATCAATTTATTTTTGGAGTTGATAAAAAAGAACAGATATTGCGTCTTCATTTTCAAAGAAATCAGTTTATTTCATTGTTATTTCTCATCGTTTGAGTAGACGATAAGTTTCCGCGTAAAATTAAGAGAAAAATTATTACTTTTTTTGTATTGAGCAACAGTGATTGGCATTTACATGTATATCACTCATGACAAATTTAACAAACATAAAAATACGATAACCCGCGTGCTGCGACAAGCGACCTTTGACCCGGTCCCAGCATCCGAATTCGAAAACTTTAGGACTAATCGTTCAAGCGACCGACCGATAACAGCCATCGATCCGATAATTAAATCAGAGAGTTATTCTCGTCACGCATTCACGCAATTATAATTAAGGATTTATTAACGTCGACCGCCGTCGCCGCCACCTCTTCAGAACCGAGTCCCTTTTCCTCTCCCCCTCTCCCGCGCGACCTCCGCGCCAGAACTTCCAGAAGATCGTAGAAACGCCTCCTTGGACTCTAACGACTAACAGGTCGAAAACTCCTTAAAGACCAGACAGCGAAGTCTCTCTCCCTCTCTCTTCTGTTCCCATTCTAGCTGGCCCACCTCCCCCGAGGGAGAACAAATTAAAAACTGTCCCAGTGGTCGTAAATAAAACGTGGCCGGCATTCCGCCCATCTCTGTATACACTTTTAAAAAAAGGCCTGTATAGACACGCACCTATGGTGATTTTCTCTACCGGGTGCTACGACGCGGAGCATGCAAGTGCGACAAACAAGTCTCTTCGCTCCGATTACGGTGAGTCGTGCGATCGAATGATTAACGAGTTTCAAGTTCTGGAGTAGATTATGATTCTTGTTGTAATACCTGTAGAAAGATTGAGAGAAAAAGAAGGAGAGAGAAAGATGGAGACAAAGAGAGAAATAGGACATTTGATCAAACGTGCTGGCGCTGATTAACTCATCAGCGAAACAGCAATTTGTATTAATAACCATCAGCTAGGCTTACGTAATATTAATTTAATCTAGTCATGTCAGTGCTAATTAAGGTACTACTACAAAATAATAATCGGAGCTTCAAATATACTCTACCTAATCTGGTGACTATATTAATGCCGATGAAACTTTAAATGAAAATTACACGAAATGAACAATTTTGCTAAAATATCCAAAAATTTAACTAGATACAGATCTGAAAATAATTATGTTGGATCATCAAAGTAATTATGTTTTAATACTCTACACTGAAAAAAATTTCTGGTTGAAAATGAACGAATCAGAATTTTCTGATTAAAATTAGAATTCTAGTTGAGATAACCTGAATTCTGATTGATACAATATTTCTAGTAAATTCTACTAGAATTCTTATTTTTTCCAGAATAATTATATCAATCAGAATTCTAGTTATCTTAACTAGAATTCTAGTAGATTTAAGCATAAAATTCTGATTCGTCCATTTTCCATCAGAATTAATTATTATTTAATCCAACCAGACCATTTTTTTCAGTGTAGTAACTAGTTTCAGCATCATATATAATTATTTTGATAATCCAAATAAAATTATTTTCAAATCTGTACCTGGCTTTTCAGATATTTTAACAAAACCGTTCTTTCCATGCGTAGTACCAAGGTAATTACCATTGGTCCTCCACCATCGAAGAGTATCGCTGTAACCGACACTCGTTTGATCAGTGATGAAATACCTACCTGCGCGGGCCCGATTGTCGATCGTCGAAGTAATCGAGCGACTGGTTAATCAGCGGTGTACAGTGCGTTAATTAGTAATTGCCGCGCAATCACGAGCGTAATGGCGGCAATTACTCGTGGAACATCGGCGCCGATTAATCGCGCCGTTAATTTTTGAAGACGCCCGGATTGCATGTTAAATTACTCGTCGCGCCAAGTCGAACCCAGGATTTCTTCCTGGTACACCCGTTATATCGGACCCCCCTGTCCCTGGCACCGTGTTTCAGTGGAAGAATGAGATACTGGGTCCTGGCGCCGCGCGGTACAAAATAATGACACAGGGTCCGGCCACACGGTCCCATCGGGAATAGCGGCGGTGGGAGAGGGGAGAACTTTTAATTACAAACTGATGACCAAGCCAAACCCGAAAATATTGTCTTCCGAGGGGTGGGGTGTCCTTCAGGGACCGGAATATATTAGCGCAAGGATCGGTCGGTGCCTTACCCGCGCCGTAAGAGCCGCGATCTTTTCTTTTTCAAAATGTGCCACGACGTAGATACCGACGAGCGCGGCGGCGGCTCGCGTGAGATACATCACTCACGTGGACCCCTATAATTAAAGCCGAACAACATATCTGTCATATCCCTGACTCGTCCGAGCCATTCTAGTTCCATCCACGTCACTGCTTATCCGCTTTCACCTTTTTTTCCACGCCTACTTTACGTTTTACCCAGACGACTTTTTCTCGCCGGAGAAAATTGCTAGAAATTCACGCGAGCGCGCCGCCACCGTCCGCAATTTCTGCGACGAGAGCCGATGAAAATTGCGTCGATTCCGGTATGGGCTGGACTCGGCGTGACTCATCTCTTTATTATCCTCAATAACCACTCTCACCGTTATTGCTCGTTTAACGCTAAAACGACCGAAAGTCAGCGCTTATTCAGAAAAACTATCATATCCTTCTATGTGAAAAATAGAAGATAGAAATTCAGTTTCAGTCACCGTAGAATTCATTCTTTTCCACTTGCTTATTAATATTGCTTATTAATTTGCTTATTAACATTAATCTCCAAAGCTGACACTAAAATCTATAACACAGTTACTGACACTGAGTTTGTGAGACACTTGATAATGATTAAAAGGTACTAATTAATTTGAAGAAACTAAAATGACATAACTTGTATAAAAAAAAATGAATATTAAGTATATTTTAATAAGAATAATCCAAATTTGCAGATATATAATAACATTTAAAAAATTTAATTGTTTGACATTTTTGTATAAAATGACAGTTGCTACACAATAATAGATATAAAAATTAAGAACTAATGATAAATTCAAATATAATAATGTATTTTTTAAGAGTTTCTAGGACCATAAATGTGAAAACACAATAAAAAGAGAAAGAAAACCTTTAATGTTTAAGTTGGATCTTTTAAGTTTAAATAATACTATGTATATTTGTGTTTACATAGTATATTTACTTTGTAGTCATTTAAGTTGCGCACCGAATTGATTTTTTGGTCTTGAATCGCAAACCCATTTGAACTACAGTAATAACGTCACAAATTAAATTGCCTAGTAATTTAATAATTTGATACTCATAGGTATTTTATAAAGATTCTAATAATGCTGGAATAACATATTAAAATCTGTAAATAATTTTATTGAAAAATATATTTTTACTAACATTTTACTTTACAGAAAAAACTGAATTATTTTTACTCATCAGAATCTTTGTTATCCAAACAATTACTCATAGGCCCGTTTTCACAATATATGGTATGGTTACCTAAAGATTAAAGGTTACCAACAGATTCATCAATGAAATTCATCCATGAATTTCTTGGTTACCTTTAATCTTTAGGTAACTATATATTGTGAAATCGGGCCATAGTAGATTCATTAGATCCACCGTCAACTTCGGAAGGATATAATTGAATGAGTCCAATAGATCCATGTTAGCTTCAAAGGGTTGTAATTTTTTATAATAATTAATAACTAAGCAAAGTTTGTTTCGTAAGACGTATAATATTTCAGCGACCGAATAAAATGATAAGGAATTTCCCAACGAATGATATTTCTCCAGTTTCGATCCACGCAAGACTCAATTTCTCGAGGGTGCATATCGCCCCGGTATCTTTGCGAAGTCGTGGAATCGTCACGCGAGCATCATCCCTCGCGTCGTGAAGAATACGTGTAATGAGAGCGTAACATGTATCCGCAGAAGTATTCGTGGCGAATCGACATCGCGCGCACGCAGCAGGTGCGAACGCGTAATCCACGTCGATTTCGACGATTGCATTCGCGGGTCGCGCATGGCGATGAAGACGAAGACGGAGGAGGGTGGAGGTGGTTGTGAGAACGGCACAAGGGGTCTCTCTCTCTCTCTCTCTCTCTCTCTCTCTCTCTCTTCCTCCTTCTCTCAATTTCTACCTCAACCAATTCCAACTTCGGTAGAGGTGCGCGCGCGAGCATGGCCGAGCGCGTATAACGTAACTTCTGCCCGGGCAATCTGACTCGAAATCACCGTTGGGTGAATTATCGCGGGTAACTGCGTGCCGTTCCCGGATTGCAGCAATTACTCCGACCTGGGTAATTATCGAGGAGAAGGACTCGAGTGTTGTTTAATCTGTGATCTGGCTGCCCGGGGTTCTTCGATTACGTCAGTGGGGCTCCGGTCGCCGGTGGGGCGAGGAAGCAACTACGCGAGAGAGTGCCCGGAGGGGGATTCTATCTCTCCGACTTGCGGAGCCTCACCTCGCGGCTTCTACGGTTAACGTAAGCGGCGTAAGATCTTTGTCCTCCACGACTGGCAGCTCTGTGCGCGATTCCGCACGGCATCGTCCGTGGCGAGGCTGTGGGCTGATTGTCGGAGAAAGAGAGAGAGAGAGAGAGAGAGAGAGAGAGAGAGAGAGAGAGAGAGAGGGAGGGAGGGAGGGCTGGAGAAAATTACCAGCCGCGAGGACAGTCGTCTAGTTTTACGAGCGATTCGTTACGGCCGCGGCCCGATTATCTCGCATTGCGAAAGCCTGACGAGGGGAATTAAAACGTCAACGAGAACGATATGTGGCTGCATTTACCAGCTAGTGCCGTTTTCAAGAGATACAGGAATAAAATCATTTTCGAATAGAATAAGATAGACCGACGATTTTATTAATCTATAACCCTTTCACTATGTTTATCTTCTTTATGCTGAAGAATGTAACAACGTAGTGCAATAACATGCCATACGTAACATTAATGAACATATCAAGCATGTTTCAATAAAGAAAAAATGTATTTAAAACTTAGCTTGCTATAATAGTGTAAATTCTCAATTCAATTCTTTTCTTTTAAATCGTTAATAATAAGATCAGGATCAAATGTAACCCTGCGATTTCATCGGTCAAAGCGTTTTTTATTTATTATGCAATTTAAAGTCAGTAAACTTTATTGTATTTCTTTGCTTAAACTGAGAATTGTAAAATTAACTCAAAAATATTATTAAACATCAACATTCATTTCGACCGAATATGGCCTTCTTCGCTTATATGTGTATTTTTTCATCTATAGATAAACAGAGAAATAAGTTCATGTTATTATTTACTTTTTTTTATCTATTGCACATTGATTAAATGAAAAATGAACGAAATGGAGCATCGGATTAGATCCGACTCTACCTTCCTAGATATGCTTCGAAAAAAATCTTACCGTTATAAGATTAAAAATATTGAAACGCGCGAATCCAATTTCTTCTTTTATGTTAAAGGCTTGTAGAGATAGATTAGAGGATCGACAATTCACGGAGTATCGGCCCTTCCCCCTCGATCGCCCGCCGTCCGTCGTCGCCAATTAAGATCGTGAGTTCGTGATTTTCACAATTATTACCGAAACCATCGCGCGGCGTGGCGTATCGGAGTGCAACCGGCAAGATCGACCGGGACCCGTCGCAACATCGTACCGAACTGGCGCAACTTTTGTTGGCGCAGCCACGCGGATTACCCAAGTTAGTGCTACGTGCCGCGCACTAACTTGCTTTATTAAGTTGATCCCGGCACTCTAAAGGTTACATCTTATCCCGGTGTATCTACTGCTCCTAATGCAGCCTGCGAGATAGTGCGAAAGTGATTCGGTATTTTTACGTTGCTATGCACTTCGAATTGTTAATCCATCCGCTATTTGGAGATAGGTTTCTCCTTTGCGAGATATTAACGACGGTTTTAATCAGTAGCTTTACTATAATTGTACGACAAATCGTTTCACAGGATACGACAATCGACACGGATCGAGACGGATTCGCGACAACTAACTTATCTTTATATACACTAAAAGAAAAATGTTTGATATTTATAATCATTACATAGTAAAATAATTAGGTTAAGAGCTTCATTTTTTAATAGTTTTACTGATGTAATGTTATAAATAATAATTTTATATATTTATACTTTCTGTCAAAATATATGTAATTGCCGAGAATAACTATAAATTATAGTTAAATTATGGTAATTGCAACTATTTTTTACTTATATTAATTAGTATAATTCTTCGAAGGTTGCATATGCAACCTAGATGTAATTTTTGAATTCCAAAAGGGCGAAATGAAAACAAAAATTAAGCTTTCGTGACATTTCCTATAGAAATTCTTCTGCCAATTGCATAATTAAAAATTTAGAGAAGCATAAATGAGCACAATTTTATTGTAGCCTTTTTTAATAGTAAAATCGATAATTTTTATTTTTCGAATATATTTATCATTTATACACATTTATACGCAGGTCTACAGGTATCTGTTTTTAATGCAGAAAAACAGATTTCTAGATAAGGGCCTGTTGCGTGTAGCGTCGAGGACGAATGCGGAACAGAACAGCGCGCGATATTGTTTCGCGACGCGGAAAGTCAGCACGCGTCACGCTCGTGATATTCCAGCACAATTGTGCACCGAGTATAAATAGACGAGGGAAGAAAGGGGGGAAGGGGGGGTTAGGTGTTGCCCGGTGCTAACGAGGTGCAACACGAGAACGCAAGCTCCCGCCGCCGTGGCGCGCGCTGACCGGGGCGAGGCGGACTCACCTAACCCGTTAAGCTCCGGGGGCACGGGATAATTAAACCGAATGTTAATTGCGTAATCGCCCCGGCGCGGGCGCGCCGTGCCTCCGCTCGGCTCGGCTCGGCTCCTCTCGCGAGCGCGGCACGCGAGACGGCCGCGATCGAGCGATCAGCTGTTCACCAACCGCGCGCATTCCACTTCTTCTCTTTCTCGCCTCGTGCGGTGGTGCCCCACGATGTTATCGTTCCCAACGCGGACCCATTGCGATCGAGACGCGCCCGCGGAGCTCCGTTCAACTTGGCGAACACCTGGTAAGTGTAACGCGCCTGTTTTGCGAGATGCCTGCTATAATTCTTCCGCGAACGCGTGCTACGTCATCCCTCTCTGCCGTAAATTCTCTCGCGTTATCGTTATCGCGTTCGTGACAGCGAAAACATTTGATCGCCTAAAATACAATTATAACTATAAGATTTTGGTATTTTTTATAATTTTTTTTAAACTTCGCGCGTTTTTAAGGTTTCAGAAAAAAAATGGTTGAAGATAGTTATGTGCGTTGCTTGATTTTTTGAAAAAATTATTTATACGATTTGTCGACTATTTTTGATATATTTCTGAATATCAATTCTGATAGAGATGAGAGTATACTTCCTCACGTAGCGTACTTTCCTGATACAAAAATTCTAGCGCATCTACATACACGAGGATATAAATCGCCCGAGCAACACCGACAGGCTTTTCGCTCGCCACGCCTGTCGTTTCCGTGTGCACGCGATAATACGTTCTACGCTTCTAAAGAAAGAGGAAAAAGGGGGGAGGTCTCTCGATATACTTTCCGAGAAATCACCTCGCTCTACTCCTTAACTACATTTTACATGGAGCGACGAGCTCCGACTGTGTTACGGCTGACCGGCGCAATGGCTCATGTACCGCGCATGTAACACATTGTATCTTGAAGTAAATCTTATTAGATGACCGAGAAGGGAAGCGTTCAAGATCGCCGCTGTCCTCCGCCCCCCTCCCTATCTTCTTCTCACTCTTTCTCTTTCTATTTCTTCCTCCGCGTATGGCGTAACAGTTAATTGCCGACCTTAGCCCGCGGTGCGCAGTGTACTTCGACGGCGTGATCGCCCAGGGAAAGACGAGCCGCTGCTCGAGAAGAGAAGGCCCAGACGCCACTCTCGCATCCCGGAGCTTCCTCCGGAGTTTCCTCGACGTTTGGGACGATCATCTTGGAGATGCAGAGAAACGGATGACGGGGGAAGGGAGAGATCCGTGGCTGGGTGACGGGTGGGCTCAACGTGTAATTTACCTCGACCAGCACTATCACATATTTATATATATATATATATATATAGTATATATACACAGGGTGTCCCGGCAGCATCGTGTGAGATCGCAGCATCCGTGAAATAGACATTTATCATTATAGTATTGTATACAGTCGGTTAATTCTGAGTTCTGTTTCCTTCGACGTGATGTTCATGTCATTGCTCATCATGCTTGAGCTATGTAATTATTTTGATAGTCCAACAAAATTATTTTTAGATTTGTATCTGCTTGAGTTTTTAGATACTTTAGAAATTGTTCTAACCGTGAAGAAATTTGTAATATTTGCTTACATGTTGAACACACAAAATTCAATTTTCAATTGAATATAAATGAAAATCTTCGAACTCTACAGTTGAATCTAATATATGTGATACACCCTGTGTGCACTTATATTGTCTGGTACGCGTATTTAGACGTGCACATATACACACA
>NW_017257841.1:985927-995854 GCF_001594055.1 Mycetomoellerius zeteki | reverse complement strand
CCTAGAAGCATTGAAGTCTCGACGTCATCCTGCGGTCCTAGCGGACGGCGAAGACAACAAAGAAAGAAAAACGGTAGTAGACCGCTGCCTACAAGGTGGATGTGAAACGGGCATAAGAGGAATAAGAAAGAGGGCACGCGAGGGAATGAGAAAGAGGAGTCGAGCGAGTGCAGCAGAAAGAGCGTATATAACATCGAGCTCAGAGGAAGGAGCAAAAAGAGGAAGAGGAGGAGACGGCGGAGGATGAGGGGGAGGTGGTGGTGTGTCAGTGAAGAAGGTGGATGAGCAGAGGTGGGACAGGGGGAGAAAGAAGAGAAGAGGCCGGGAGCTATGCGTGCTCCGCTCCGCCCACGCTTTCAGAGACCCAGGACTCAACTTGTCCACCTTCTTCTCGACGTACAGCCACCCGCAAGAGTGCCGGATTGCTGTGGTCGCTGGTTTTGCCGTTCCGATTCCATCGTCTATAACCTCCGGTGCGCTGCGAGAAGAACTCTCGACGTTAACCCATCGCGGGTCAACACGTCTGAGAGAACATCTTCCAAGAGAATGAGATCCGGAATATCGAAAATGAGATCGCGACGACTTCGAAGCGACGATCGGAGCGACCGGGTCCATTTAGAGGTCTTATCGGATCGTCATCGACATGTCGGCGATAATCGCGACTGTATTCCTGGCAAAAAATGTGCACGTTCGTGGTGCGCATGGTCGATTATCGTTATTAATAGAGGTCGCTTTCCGAAGGCATCCGGAAAGATCGTTAAGATCGGACGTGTCATACTTCGATCGTCATTAATGGGAGTAAAGATGAGAGAGCGACTCGATGCCTTAACATGCTTCGCTTCGACGTGCGAAAAAAGGATGTGGAATGCCGCTCGAGGCTTCATCAACGACGCACATTAGCACTTTGCAGAATGAAGAAGCGAATAATGCTTATCCAAATAAGAGTAAAAGTTACGCTTGATTGAACGATACTTTCTCGAAAGATCCAAATTACTGCCAACAATGCGCTGAATAAAATGATAAATTCATTGTAATTGTGAATTTCATAGAGTAATCTCTTTTTTTATATCATATCGTATAATTATTGTATATATTTTTATTTGTGTCATCATTCGTACATTTGAGGAAGAATGGATACATTTTGATAAACAATTCTTTCGATAAAATTAAATGTATAGAAGACTTAATCTTCAATTATTTTTTGCCATAATAAAAGATAACTGTACAATTAAGATAACAACGCGGAAAAAAAGTTGTTGAATTATTTAAAAATTTAGCTAGATATAGATCTGAAAATAATTTTGTTGGACCATCAAAATAATTACGTAGGAATCTCAAGCATGGTGAGCAATGCTGCAAAAAGTTTTGACATTCTAGCAACCAGCTTGAGCATCCTACATTATTTTGATGGTCCAACGAAATTATTTTCAGATCCAGCTATTATATATATCCGTATATATATATCTAAATTTTTAGATGCATCAACAAAACTGTGCTTTCTGTAAAGTCAATCATAATTTATTCACTACACAAGTTGTAAATTGTTATGCTTGATTTTATTTCATTTCGCTTATCAAAAAATTATTAATCTTTCGACACATTTAATTCTTACACATGACAATGTAGCGAGTTTATGTATTATACAATAATAATGAAATTATGTTAAAGTCATTTAAAAACTCATTATTTTGTCTCGTTAATGTTGTATAAAAATTTTAATAAATGCGCTTAACTAAAAAGAGCTTGTATGTATATTTCGTGGAGATTCTATGTAGAATTCTCGAGGAATAGCACAGCCATTTTCCTCTTATGGGGGACGTATTTCTTTTGATGCGGACCGTACTCACGCGGTCCTGCGGCCGGAGGCACCATCTCCTGGAACGCTTATCCCAGGTATTCGTGCAAGTCTCCTTCTCGTGTGTAAGCCCGTGTCCCTCGCGCATTACCATAGCTCGCCCGCGAGCACTGATTCCGAAGCGTGGCTTCGTTGCCCGCCTTGTGGACGCATACTTCGCACGCGTCTGTCGATGAATAACATGCCTTCAACAATATATTCAATTAGAAATGCTAATAGACTAAAATATGGAAAAAAAGTAATTTATCTATGATAAAAATACTTTATCTATGATAATTCGATAGAAATTCGTAACATAGTATATTTAATATTAGGTTGTCAAAAAAGTACTAAATCGCTCTTTGGGGTTTTTACATACAAATTATAATATTTAGAAACAACGAAAATTATTCTTATAATAAAAACTATGTTTAATAACGATTCACCATCAGTCTGCTGGCTGCCGATTGTACTTGATCTGTCTATACTTGTACCATTTATGTAGTCGACATCGAGATCCTACCGCTCCATACATATAGTCCTGATCTTGCACCGTTTGATTACGGCCTGTTTCGGTTCAATGAAACATTTCTTGAGTGGATGACAATTTGAAACGGTTGAGCAAGTTCAGGTTACTTGTTGGTTTTTATGTCTAAGGAATCCAACTAATATCAAAGACCAATGGTGCTTTACTGCTTTCCAGCAGGAGGCACAGTGTAACACAGTGATCATCTTTGTTTAATTTGGCAAAAGCAACAAGTAATATTATTGAACACAATGGTCTGTATTTTGAGGAATAATTGTCGTTGTTTCTAAATAAGGTAGGTATGTGAAAATCTTGTACGTAAAAATCAAAGGATGATTCAAAACTTTGTTGACACTCTAGTATTTAAGTTACTATATTGAATTATATTGATATGGCATTCTTATTTGCGATATTGCTATATAGTATTGCAAATTCAAGTTGACCTTTTCTGTTTCTGATACGTGCTTATCTAACATGAGGACTTCGCTTGACGGCGACGGTAAGATAGGGGTTTGAGCAGACGTGTTCAGCGTCAAGTGTGCACCGAGAATACAGGCCAATGTCTTCCACTCGGCGAGTATCAGGCAGAAAAGCGCAGTCGCGTCTCTCTCGACGCGACGTCTCGCTGGCTGAGCAAATACCGCATGTTAATCGTATCCCATGAGAGAGACCCGCGGTCTCTCGCGCCCTCCCCGTAAAAGCGTAGGAGTGTTTGGAAACACTGTTAAAACATCGGACCGCAGCTGAGCAGCGCGCACCATTGTTCGCGCGGTACAAAACCGGCGGCGAACGCGCGCTTCCGCGGACCTTTTCTGCGGCTCAATGGAACGAGCGCGTTGCTGCAACAAGGTGAACGAAAGCAGAGACGAACGGAAAGAGCAACGGCGAGTAGGTACCTTTTGTCTTTTAATCGTCGTGCTACGCCGCTGCCGAAGGGGATAACCCGGACAAGGGAGAATCACGCCGTCCGTCTCGTCTGACGAATGCGGGTACGGCGCTTTTTGACTCGTTGAGGAAATTCGTGCTTTCAACGTCCGTTTTTATCGTATGTATTGACGAACTCGCGCATTCCAGATTCCATTTCATGAATTTCGTGTTTTATTAATTATCGTTTGGAACAGAGATATTGCTGATTAATCCATTATATCAATCTTTGTGCTAAAATCGTGTAATTTCAAGTCATATAATTATTAATCAGCACATTTCCTTTTTGGTTCTTAATTACACGAATGTTTATAATTATTTGAGATATTGCTTTCTTACTTTGAAAAGTGACCCAACTATAAAATAATATTTCCTAGAAAAAAGGCGAAAAATTATTTTTTCCCTCATAAAAACTTATCAACTAATTAAATAATATTGGCAAAAAAATTCTTAACTTTTCGTGATTCAACCATAGCTTTGAAGACCCAAGCGAATTTTCAATTTTGAATTATTTTGCCTCAAATTCGAACACGTACAAAAAAAGTGAAAAACGTTTCGGATCATATCATTGTAAAATCGTATTCTTGAATGTTGAAAGTGTGTACCAGATATTTTTCAGATTTTTAGAGCCCAAAATCCTTTTCAAAAATACAATTATGCACCTGTGACTCAGTTGGACTAGGAAAACAGTGAAAAACATTGAATCATGGATGATTAACATTATCAAATATCATTTCACAGCCCTTAAAAAATCATCCTTTCTAAGTTGTAACAATTTTGACGTTTTTAAAACCATTTTTTTGGATTAACGTTATAACGATTTTTTATGAAGTAATTAAATCAGTTCACTTTTTAAGATTACTAGAGTTTATCTAACTCATTCATGATAATAATTAGAAAATCACATTTTTTATGTCACATTAGTAAAGAAGTGATATATTTAAGTTATTATTACAACAATTATATATTACAACGATTATTATTTTTGGTTATCGAGGATCAATAAAATTACACGAATGCTCGAAGGAGGACAGATACTTTCTAAGTCATTTTTCCAGTCAGATGAATCCTGAACGCAGATTCGAATTTAATCGAATTTAAACGAGCGATTCTCTCAATTGTCACGTGCGGCCGCATGAAACTCGCCCTCGAAAACAATTTATATACATCGTCGCCGCGGGGAGCGTATTGTCTCTGCTCTCTGTCGGAGCGAAGCCGACCTTGTCGGCGATCGGCCGGTGATCTCTCCAATGGAGAGTTTGCCTCCCCGCCTTCTCTCTTCTTCGGACCCGAGCCTCCCGTTTCCGAGAGAAACGCGCGCGGAATAGCTTTTGGAATTCATGTTGCACACCACGGGTGGGCGCCATTGGCCCTAATAATTACCGCACGAGGAACGAGGTCTTTATCGTGGGACAACGCTTTTTCGTCCCCCAACGAAGGATCCGCGCCACCCGGACTCCTTTCAGCTCATCTCTTCTTTTTTTTAGCGGGCGCGAGAATCGCGAGATCTATTTAGATGAATAGTAGAGAATCTGATCACGATTTTAGATAAGTATTTTTAATCTTCCACCCGCCAAGTTGGACTTTGAAGTCATAATCGATATTTTGATTGTGTGAATCCTGGTGTAGATAAATTCAAATCTATACAAAAAATAATGAAAATACCATCAAACTTCTATGATGATAAAAATTCGTTCTTAAAGCTTTCACAGGTATGCAAGAATTTTTTCAGATTTTTATATTACCAGAACAATATAAAAATCTGCATTGAAGGTCAAAGCAGGATTGTATGTTTACACGGAGAATATAATAATCTATATTTACATGCATACCTACTATGTTTTACATGTCATTTCAACAATTATATAATTGTTGAAATGTTAAATTGTGTATTAAACAAATTTACAAAAAATCTATGGCTCATTGAGGTTTATATATTCTTTGTTGTGGCACTGAACTATACTAAAGCTTCTATCTCGCTATATATTTTTATTTATCCATATTACAATCAGATATATTAATAATTATAAACTCAATTACTTCTTTCTTTATTGTATTATTCAATTTATAATAATTTTACGTTGCTTGTGTTGTCCACATGAAAAAGATTCGTATAAACTTCATATAAATATTCCATATAAACGTAATCTTGAAATATACAGTACAATCCTGGTTCAAAGATCCAGATTGTTGATAAAAGATTGCAAAATTCCACATGGTCGGCGAAGAATTAATTGATATTATCGCCTTAGTTAGTGAATTGTTTACATCAATCCATACGAGATCATACTTTTGTTCAATCATCATTTTTTAGTTATTTCATGAAAGTATCTTTACATTGTGATGTTGTATTTACCTTATCATTGCGTCAGTTTTCTTCAATGGATACCCTTATCATATAAACGAAAGGATGACGAAGGCGCCTCACTTTCCCTTACAATATGTGGGATGAAGAATCGTACGCGGGTTATTCTTGTAAGTGGATATTTCCGAGTGGCACCAACTTGAAGTAAGCGACGCAACATGATGCGTGCGACTCGACGTAGCATTTTACCTCGAGGTGTCCGTTTCCGCTTCGCTGACGGTACAAATACTGGACGGACGCCTCGTACGAGGCGCGAAAGGAAGCAACATAATGATTCTCGAGCCGCGCGACCGCAGCCAAATTTTCGAAGTGGACGGGTGCGGAATTGCGTACTTATCGCGCGGCTGGATTTCAGCTGTCCTGCGCGATAATCACTCGCAAATGGTGTGAATGCGCACCTACATTGAACCATCCGGCATTAAGTTACCACAAGAGCATCATTGAAGACTATCGGCGAAGCTAATTGGAAGTCTCGAAGCGCGAATTGCGCTCGCATTGGTATCTCGATCGCGTTGTTTCAAAACGAACAAAAGAGATTATCTAGAATGATTGTTCCAAACGACGGCAATTGTATGATACGAGCGAAGTGTATGTCAAATTAGCACGTGATCCGATTGGAGGGCTCGTGCGAAGCTGATCGTTACATCGTTGGTGGTTCGAACGCGTGATAAAAAAAAGATAGTAGAACACTGCAAGATGTTTCTCAAAGGGCCTTACAACCGCGATATAAGAGCTTTTATTTTTATTTTATCAAAGAGTATGGAGTTTATGATTGACTCTCACTTCACTCGATAATTTTCCGGTCCTTTACTACGTACTAGTCGTTCGTGTCTTGGGTTAATTTTCATTACTTTTATAAATGTACCAAAATTATTAATCCTTAGTACACACGATTAAGTCATTCATGTCCTATGAATTCTTTTCTTTGAAAAACTAAGAGCATGAAGTAATTAGTTACAACATTTAAATATAATTTTCTAAAATATATAATCTTACAAATATATTTTTCCAAAGATATTGAATAAAGATATATGTACAAAATTATTTAATAATTTTAAATATTATATACTTATAAAAGTGATAAAAATTAATCCCGGACACAAACGATTCACATCGTAAATAGTAAAGGAAAATTATCGTGTGAAAGTTAAGTATATATTAAAAGTTAAGTATATATTATATAAAAGAATCATACTTTAATTTTCAGAAAGTATTTATAAAGTTGTATATTAAAAAAGAAAAAGGTAGACAATATTAAATGAAAATAGACCGATGGAATTAAATATATGTTAATGAAAAATGACATTCGGTTAAGGCGGTTCTTTGTATCTGATATTTTTTGTGGATTTATACAATTTCCAGTTGACAAGCAATTTAATATTGATGTTCATAGGCAAAAGGATAGAGACACTATTTATTGTTAGTCAAATGTTTCTATAATATTTCAAAGAAAAGAAATATGCAGAAATGATCCAATTGTGTGTACTAGAATTAAAAATTGATCGTTAATGTGCGGTACCAGACTGTAATATTAGACCGCAGCATAGACGTTTGCATAACGCATAAAAGAATGAACCAATCAGAATTCTTTATTTTCATCACTAGAAATGGGAATGAAAATAAGGAAATTTGATTGGTTGATTCTCTTGCGTCATGCGTTATGCAAAAATCTGTGTTGTGACTTCACATTTTAACGACGGAGGTATTGATAATCTAGATTTATAAAAAGAAAGCACATCGCTCAGTAGCATATCACACAAAGCTCGTCTCGTTTCGAGCGCACTCCTTCTCATCCACCCTCGACTTCTTATCGCCCGCATAGATGCGAGTACACTCCTCGCGTCGAGTGATAGCGAACGCCCGTTTCCGCTTCATTGATATTGAAATGGCCGATGGCTAGAGGGTCGTGGAAGGGAGTTGTGGCAGCGCCAGTCTCGAAAAAACAAGCCACGATGACTCTCGAGGTGAGACTCCACGCTCCGCGAAGAGGAGCGGCTCGGAAGTAGACATCTCCGAGTGGTCCAGCGTCATCTACTTTTCTTGCCTTATGACCCTTACGAAATACGATATCTCAGGAGTCTTCCTCTATCTTCCTTCATCTATCTATCCGTCCAGTCGTTTCTCGGGAGCAGGGACAACGTGGCGCGACGCACACACGACCCGCGTGCACGGGGTATGATACGACACGTAATCCCCGCGCCGCGAAGATCCTCCTCTTGCTCTCTCCTCTTCTTATATTCCTCCTCTCCCTCTCTCCAGCGACTCGAGGACTCTTCTTCGCGACCGGCGAGAATGTTTACATTTGTCTCCTCCGGCAGCTTACGCTTCACCGGACGCTGCGCACAAAGAGCGTTTTATAGTCTGGCGTCCTCCGGGCGCGCGATGGACGCGGAGAGAATTCCTCCCTCGTCACAGCCGTGTCGCGGCCGGCGACAAAACACCCACAAAGCCCGCCTTGTTAATTACAGCCGGCGTGACCGGCCCCATCTGCATCCGGGCAGCCTTCATCGCAGCTACCGCTGCGCGCTTTCAGAATCTCGCAGAAAGAGAGAAAGAGGAAAAAAAGCGACGCCGGTCATCGAATGGTCATTGCCGCGATCGTCTGTCGCTGCGACGCGAGGGAATTTCTTCGTCGTGATTCAACGAAGGCAACCGTCGTCCAATGAAGAACGTTCTCTTTGTTGCTATGACCGATTTTGGATCTCTTGGATGAATTTATTCGATTGAAGATTGATTGGACTGAATGTTGCGTGAATTTCGGTGGCAATGCCCGATTAAATTTTACCTCAATATCGGTATAAATCGATATAATTCAACTTTTATATACTTGATAAATTGAGTTGCTGTTTGATACAGTTATTAAGTATACGAGTTTATTACGGCGATTACCACGAAAATTCATAGCAAATTGCTCGAAATGTAATATCGATCTGCGATCTACTAACTGCCAGAGTCACCAGGAGGAAGTCTATTCTCGTACCCGCGCGATCGTCACTCTCGGTTGTTTATACTGAGTGGGACAGAAATACAAGAGTGTCGCTGAGACGCGAAACATCTGTCGCGTTGGACCTGTCGACGTCGTCGTATTACTCCAGCTAAACTATTTTCGCTGTACACCCTGCAATCGACGGACTGACAACTAGTGACAACATGCTCTCCCGCTATTCGAATTCGTATTTTTTCTGGTTACGTATAGAGTGACGCTCTAAAATACTGAACAAATTCTGCGCAAGTTCATCTTTTCGCAAGTAGCACAGAGTCGATCAGAGAACGTTTCTTCAAACATGATTAATTCACTTAGGATAACATTCAAATAAACAAAAATTTGCAATAGACAAAATCTCACATGTTTTATAAATGAAAATAATATGTATAGAACCATTACATTATCACTTTTAGATTTAAAAGTTCGTAATGTATTAATTTTATAAAATAATGATATGATTTTAGCTCTTTCAGGAAAGGATGCATTTAAAAGCTTTCTCCTTTCTGGACACGAAAAATGTCATTTGTTTAATCTCTAGAAATCTCATTAACTTTAGAGGGCTGTCGATATTGAATGAACAGTATTACTATTAGTACGTAAATTTTATGTATAAAGAAATAAGCCACTCTTAATTAATGTAATATATCTCGCACTTTTAACAACTTTTGACAAAATATGTAATAATCTAGACAAAATAATGATCTTTATAAACACTAATTATAAATTTAAAAAAAAAGGAAAAATAAGCACACTATCAAATTCAATCTTGAAATGATACGGAGTATGCAGTAACACAATAAAATATATAATAATTAATTGCTTAAAAATTGAAATTATTAATTACTCTCTGTTATAATACTGACCATCAAGTAGTCTAAATTTTGATGTAACAGATTGAATTTTTAAAAGTTTCTCCTCGCTTCTCCTAGCTTTTAGCATAACAGATAGAATCTCCTGATGACCATTGAAGGCATAATTTAGTGCTCAATAACCTCGTTTACTTGTACATAAAATTTACATATCGATAGCGTTCTAGAATTAAATATTAATAGATACTCTCTATGGCAAGAAATCGATTGCTAGCGTAAAATAATCAAAGAAACTATTAGCGACGAATCAAAGCACGTACGAGGAATATTCCTGGAGAAGAACCGATCGTCCATTTGCCAATCGTACAAATCCGTCTTCAGAAGACGCTAAGTGAATCAAACAATGACGTCGTTGTGTGCGGAATAAATCGAGAACGCATTGCTCGAGAAAGCACCCCCGTGGGCAGCGACTCTCTTACTTCT
>NW_017257841.1:975043-985627 GCF_001594055.1 Mycetomoellerius zeteki | reverse complement strand
GCGATGTGAACCGGCCATTACCACGACGCAGTGTCACCCGGAGGAGGGTAATTTCGTCTCGAAAGTCTTCGCTGAGCGCCGAGGAGGAGACGAGAAGCGAGAAGAGGGCCGCATTCTTGCGATTCGACGATCACGCCCCGCGTCATACCTGCGGTCTCTTCTTCTCGTCGCGTCACCGCCGATCACGTCTCCGCCGCAAAATTATTTCGTGCCACTTTCAACGTAGATCGACATAACCGAGCGCAATCTACACGCATGAAACATAAAGTGTTTCGAGGGGGACCGTGCCGAGTTTTCGAAACGCATCGGTCGAGTGATTTATTCGATATTGACAGAAAGGAAATTATGAGAAAAAGTTTTATCCTTGAGCAAAATACGTTTATATAAAATCTTGGGCTGTTATGTAAACCGGCAGTATATTTTCTTTGCCATGAATTACTATTTATAATGCAATATTTATATATAAAATGATTAATTATGTACAGGATACCCTAAAATTCGCGTCTTAAAATACTATAGCAAGAAAGTCTTTGAAAAATTAAATAAAAATGTTATTTGTAAATTTTTATTTTAAGTAATAGTTTCTAAGATAAAGATTTAAATATGGCCAATTACAGACTACGTTTAGACAGTCACTTGTGAGTTTAGTGAGCGCGCTGAAGTGCATCGCTCACCAATACTGCAACAGCATGACTTATGGACAGTCATGAGCCATATTTAAATTTTTTATATCTTAAAAATTACTTAAAAATTACTTAATATAAAAATTCACAAATAATTTTTTACTTAATTTTTCGGGAATTATCTTGCTATAGTATCTTGCGAATTTTGGTAATATTTTTATATCTGACATAATACTGAGGAAAGAACTTCAACAATAGTCGACAATTAAAAATAAGAGAAAATAAAGAAAGCAGTTTAGATTACGTAATCTCGAACTCTTCCGATCTACTAAAAAATATTACTTCAAGATTAGATGATCTTATCGTTGTGTTCGATTTCATTTTTTTACATAAAGGGAAAAATACAAAATTTTATTAAAAATTTAAAGTTTTGCTAAAATAATTATCCACGATTTTGGTCAATCAATTGCGGTATTGACAGATGTGGTCAATCCGCGCACAGCTGGCCAATATTTTGCGGTAGGAATGCGAGACCGCGACAATAGAGGGTCTCCGCAATTTTACTTTGCCAATGACAGAGGATGCACACACTTTATCGTGAGGCTCGCAGGTGTCCGTTTCCTTAGCAGGAGCCGCCTCGAAAATTAAACATCCGGCGCAACTATGTTCTTAAACGACCACTTAACATCCGTTGCCGCAGCGGGGCTGCTCCGTTGCGGAATCGCGATCAGTATTATCGTGTCGCGCCTTCGATCGTCACAATGGGACCCGTTTCTCGCTCTGCGGTCACCTCTCCATCCGGAGGGGGTGTCTTCCTCGACTCTCGCCCCGTGCCCTCCTCATCCATCTTTAATCCTACAGCCGCGTAATAGCCGCGGGACGCGTTCCGCGGTCGTGCGTGAGCAAACAGGATATCGCGCGGCTGTATCCTTGGGCCGCGAGCACCTAATAATTGCAAAAATGCATGCACGGGGTCTGCACAACGTCTTCACGGAACATAAAAGACATCTCGGCGCGACGGCCTCTTCTCTCCGGTTTCGCCCCCTCTGGTCGTGCGTCACGGCACTCGACGACCGCCGTGAAAAGCAGAGATGAAAAAAAAAGGAGAACAGATAAACGAAAGTGATCGAATGCCACGACGTGTCGTTCTCGACAATACAATCGAAGGAAGAAGGCCATGTGCGTATTCAGGACTCTCGCGCTCTCTTTACTGCTTGAGGGATTGAATTTAGGATTTGCGCACGTGCGGCGTTGATGAGAAAGTCACGTCCCTAATCGTGCACAAAAATAGATTGGAGATCAGATCTCTTGAAGCTTCTGCTTCTTGGATTGATCGACTCGATGCTTCTGTGCTTCCGTCGATATATCGATGTAATCACAAGATTAGATATTGCATCCAGAAATTTGTTAAGGGGAGAGGGACATTAGCGCGCCGTAAGCAAATTTTTTTTATGAGATCAAATATGAAAAGATAGAATATTAAAATATTACTTAAATTATATATTATATTGAAAATATATTATTTAAATAATTCATACAACGTTTTATTTTAAATTATATTACTACAAAAAAGAATAATGTAATGAAATCTATGCTTTTTATATTTAGGAGTTCTTTAAATTAAAATTATTTTTGGAATATTAAAATTGTGATTTTAAAATATTTCAGAAATATTACAAAAATATGTAATATTTTGCTATATTTTTAAAAAAGAAGACTTTTAAGGAGGGAGCCATGTTTTCCTCCCCCCGTGGATCCGCCGCGATTACAAAACAAAACTTCTGCTAGCCCTCAAAGTTACCAGCTTTGAATTTCTACTTCAAAGAAGCGCATTTTCCATGATCTTCGACGCTTTCCTCCGGAAGATCGTTTCTCAGTGAGAAGCAGAAGAAAAAGAAAGAAAGAAAACGCAATGTGAGAAAGAGACAGACGGCCAAATCGATACAAATTGGGAACGCGATGACGCGGCGCGTTTTCGCGGGCGGGAATCATCGATGGTGCTCCGGAAAAATAACAACGGTGCCCTCAATTATCAGCTCGTTTCGCTGATTTGCCGTGCGGCCCGCGCAACTGTTATTAGGGCTCACGTGGAGTGCCGATTCCTGCCGATCTGTTCCAGTGTATCCCGGCGGAAACAATGGCACACGAGATAGTGTCAGAAATAATACAAATAACCGAGACCCGGTGAAAGTATAACTGTTTAGTCCATAATTTCCTTCGCAGTGCGACCACATTGGAAGGCGGGGCGCTGGTCACACCTTCCAAGAGCTCAAGTGTTCTCTTTTTCCTGCTTCTTCACCTTGCCACCTATTCTCCGATCCGTCCCGTCCTCTCGGTCGCTCTCATTTTTCAACCGACAGGCGCGATTTCCTACCGCAACGATCCGACATACTGACAGTCATCCTCACACATTGTTTTTATAAGGGAACCCTCTTGTCATCGTCGCCGGACTGCAGAAAGGAGCCCGGCTGGATCGGCATCATCTTCCGAAGGAAATTCGAACCGTCCGCGGAAAGAGAACAGAAGCGTCATAAACTCATTTATTATATTGACAGGATACGCTTTGATTGATATTATTTGTGTGAAGGTTATATAACTCTTATAAAAAATTCGATTGCAATTATGCATCTAGAAAGGGAGTATATTTATAAAAAAATAATAATTATGTTTTGCTTTAAAAAGCAATATGTTATCATGTGATAATGTGGAATATACGTCATCAATTAAAAAAAGATCGTATTAAAAAATTATATAAAATAGGATTACTATATATTTATTGTACTTTAATAAAATCTATCGAGAAACTCGGCGTTTATTTTGATATTATTAATTGTATCGTTTTGGGTAAAGTCTTAAGTTTAATAAGTTTCTTAAGCGCCGAGGAATGCATCGTTATGTAAAAATGCGACTTGTCATTTTTCTCGGCGGGATGATTGAAGAGACGGGACTTTTGCTCATCGTGGTCCTCTTTTTCGGAAGATCCAGGTAAAGACGCCGATCCCTGAACACAATACGCTTCCCAGCGAGCTGCAAGTTATTATTACTGGCTCGCTATTGTCCGGCTGTCAACAATTAGTTTAGATGATGCTTCAACATCCTACCGTACAATACCACCTGAGACCTATAGTTTATTTTCGGTATTTCTGGAATACAGTGCGGCCGCAGAGCAAATAACAATCTTCAACTTTGTTATGTTCGTTACGTAAAACTCTCACCAAGCGATCCTCGACATTCGAGCACGTACAGATCGAACATATACAAAGACACCGAAGACGATATTGAAAAACATCTATATTGACTATCTATTTTCAATTTTATATGATAATTCTTACTAAATTCAATTATTATGCTTCATTTATGCGATTTTTTTATATTTGAATTTTGTGTACTGAGAATAATCCAAATTGAGAGTTGAATTAAGAGTTTACATTATTATCATACGAGAATGAATTTATGTATACTTTCATAACCTTCTAGTATTAGCTCTTTGAGATTTGCTAAGAAAAAATGTAGATACTAAATTTTAACAAATATTTGAATACTACTAACTTAACATTTACTTACAGTAAATACATATTTACTAAATGAAAAAAATAGTTAAAAAAAAAATCAAATTAATGGTTTTTATACAAAATAAATATACGTTTACATTTAGTAAATATTCAGCTAGTACTATTCAAACAAATATTTATTGAAATTTAATACATTTTTCTCTCAATGTATCCGAGCCGAAATTTTAGTCTTACTTTCAATCTCTTTCAATCTGAATTAAACCTTATAAACCAGTTTTGATACTTAAACAATCAAATAGGACCTCTTTCAATATTATTTAATCTACAGCTTCTATTTAGAAAAAAGATTAAATTTGCATATAAACAAAAATATGAAAAAACAACAACTAAATAATTAACACTGATAAACATAATTAATGTAACAATGTGTAAAAAGAAAACAATGATAAGATATAGCTAACGCACAACACCTCGCGTCACATGTTATGAAGCGGCTGCAGCTTTTGGCAAAATTGTATCACAAGTAGCGAGAAGGTCGTCTTTCCGCCCTCGCAATTCCGCATCGCGCCGTCTGCTTCCTTTCTGGCGGCGGCGAAAGACGACTTCAAACGACAAAGAACGGGGCCAGGGACGAGGGTCGCGTCCCGTTCCTGATCCTCAGCCCGAGGAGAGCCGCGCATTGCGAGCGGGGGCACGCGAGGATGATACAAAATATTAATATTGCGCGTTTCCCTCATAACTCACGGGTCGCTGAGCGCGTTACGCACGCTCGGCGGCGTCCCAAGGGACCGTAGCATCCTAGGATGAGCGGGATATCGCCGGATCGCGGGGTGAAGAAGCGAGAGAGGGGATAGAAAGAAGAGGACGCGGGTAGACTAGCAGTGTGTGTCTTTGTGCTTTTAAAGGCTCAAGGACCACCGCTCTCGGAGCGGTCCATTGTAAGCCACGAATTACCACGGAAGACGCGGAGTTTACGGTGGAAAAATCTCCATTCGCTTTTTTTTTGCTCTCTCTTTCTCTCTTACTCCCTTTCGTCGGTCCCATTATGCTCTGACATAACTCGTCAAAAATATTGTGATTGGTCGACCATTGAATATGACGTTACCTGGCTCGATCTTCGGGCCCCGTCGATGACAATGGGAGTCTAGCAAGCGACGCTCGTTTGCTAAACCAGGCGGATCGTGATTTGCTCTCCTTTCTTCAGGGGAGAGGGGAAAAGATACGAGGGGGGTAAAAAATATGATATTTTCCTTGCTCGCGGTGCGCGACGTGTCTCTGGAATTTTATACGGTTTCATCCCCCCCCCCCCTCGCGTACAATGGCTATGCTTGTTCGGGGAGCTCGGCAAAATGTTTTTGACGACGATGAAGTTCGACATGTGGAACGACGAAAGGAGGAAGTGTGCCGTTGGCGCACAATGCTCGTTTACTTCTGTTTTCTCGGGAGATTACATTTGTCCGTAACGTCGAGCTTTGAGGGTTTCTTTTCGGCAGCGAGCCACTTAGGGAGAGATACAGCCATTGACCTTAGCCGCTAATTCTAAAATTATATACTATATAAAAGAAGCACGTTAGTTAATTAAATTATAGCGTTGTGTATAATTTGTCGATGTAAACTTTGACGTTATTGAGACATTTTTCAATTTTACAAAGGTTATCAGTAGAAACAAAGAGCATTCAAAAAGAATGAAATGTTAGTAATGATTAAATGACATAAAAACGCGAAAGAAATAGTATCGTAATTGATTAATTATTAGTTAATTACAAAACACGTTATTGTAAATGTTACGTTACATGAGAGACAAGGAATCACGTTAGGCAATTTTCCCAAGATACCGACCCTTTGTGACGTAGTCTTAGTCCGTTTCTTGCGTCAACAAAGTACCCGAAATCTTAGACCCGAGAGATATCCCGGAAGATGCCGGCTCTACCCTTAAACCACGAGTCAAACTCCTTGTATTAAGGCCTAGCCGTTGGCTGCAGCCCTTTACTGGGCCTTTAGGGTTGCCGCGATGATGTTGCAAATTTAATCATCTGCATACTTGGCGATTACACGGAACGCCGATCACAGGAAGGTCGTCGGGCATGCCTCCTCCCCCGGCGATTATCCCGGGGGTTTGTCCGAACTCCGTTTACGGTTTCGGGTACATACTCTCTGTATCTGTGGACAGTAACGATCCCCTCCGCCCTCACGCTTCCACGTACCCTTCTCGTCTCTGTCGCTCCTTCGAGTCCGAGTACTCATCTGCGATACGCATCAGGATGTATTTGCACACTCGAATTGATTTAATATCCGGATCCGGCCGCACTTCGCGGCTAGTTTTAGCTTCACTTTACTGTTTATTTAGGCGGAGGTATACTCCGGGTCCGAAGGAAAGTCTCTGACAGGTTGTTCCAAGCAACTTCGCTATAACTTTCTTTATTAGACTTCGCTAGTTTACTTAAATTCTGGTGCGTAACTTCATTTCTTGTGGTAATCTTGTACACCATGTAAAATTCTGTAAAACCTCTTCTTCTGTTGTTTTGAGTATTGCACACTCTATTCTTTATTTCAATTATAATGTACGAAGTTTGAGAATGTCTCTTTCTCTCATTTCTTTCTCGTCGATCTTTCACTAAACTCTAATTTTTTTAAAGATTTTGATTGAGTATTTTTCGTCTTTTAAAATCGCTAAGACATGCAGATTTCTCTTTCTCGCTTTTTTTTTTTTTTTAGTTAAGCGCAATGCTCGCGTTTGCATATGTAATGGAGGTTTGTGCGGTCGATATCACGAGGGTGAAAAAAAGGGACGCTGTAATTGCCGGCGGCATTACAGTCCTGACCATCCGGCCAGGAGTTGGACCAATGCTGTCTGCATTTGGCAAATGAAAACTTAACGAGGTTTGCTGAAAAATTTCTGTCCGGTGATACGCGAGTCCTCCCCACGGACGCGCTTCAAAGTGACACGTGCCATACAACATATTCCCGTTTACCCCCTTTGGACACCCATTGGAGGTCCTCCAGTAGCTTCTCTTGACATCGGATACATTTCGACCAAACGCGATCCTCCGCCCCTCACCACGACGGGCATTTTCAATCCCAAGCTTACGTTCCACCGCCACTCCCGGGGGCCATCTCTGATACCAATCAACAGAGGCATTCCCACGTAATTGGTTTTTACGTAATGTTAAGCAGGCCGAGAGTTACGCCGCGTCGGACTTCGTATATTTGTTTTCCGTCGTGGTGAACTCGCGATATTCCGCCGGTGGCGGGATCAAAGCCTACGGATCGGCGGAATTAATTAAATCGGTCGATCTCCTCCTACGGAACTTCCTTGCTTTTTTCCGCGAGCGTCCGTACGTATCCGCGTGCGTTGGCATCCACCAGTACCATACCGCCCCTTCTCCGAAAGAGAGATCTGATCGCATTGGCAACTAGAAGTTTCATGGGTGCACTCGGATGGGTCGAGAACCGTTTGAGGATGCATCGAGGAATTGCGGCCCCTGCATTTTTGCCCTCACCCTACATTGGATGTTACAACCTCGCGCACACGGCGCGGCGATTCCGAGATAAATTCTTTCTAATGAAAGTCGTAGATATTTTTATCTCGTCGAGCAAAAGTTAAAATACTCGAGTGGTTTAGCAATTGGTATCGATCATTAATAATTTTATAATCGAAATCCGATATCTTTTAGTCTTAACATTTTGTATCCCAAGCGGCGCGAGCCGTTCATCCTATAAATAATCTTTCCAATTCAGTTAGAAAATTTTGATAATTTTTGTAAACTTTTTAAATTGATTTTTATATCATAAGCTTTTGTTTGAGGCAAATAAATGCATAATATACAGGGTGTTCCGAACAACCCTTAAGGGGAGATTCCTGAGATCATTTTGAGACGAAAATGTTGAAGTTCTAATACCAAAATGTTGAAGTTATAATAACTTTTGAATTATAATTGGTTAAAGATAGTGTGTAATTCGAAAACTATTATAGCCTCAATATTTTCGTATTAGGATTTTCATCTTAGAATGTTCAAAAGAATCCAGAAATAATAATAATAGAGGCTATAAAAGTAAAATGGTTTTTTACTTTTATAAGCATTTAAAGTTAGCTTATAATTCAAAAAATTGTTGTAGCCTCGACATTTTCGTATTAGGATTTTCGTCTTAAAATAATCTCAGGAATCTCCCCTTAAGCATTGTTTGGGTCTTTACGGGGCACCCTGTATATATAATTTTCAGAAAGATATAACTTATATATATATAATATATATATATATATATACTCGGGACGAGTCATTCGCTCCTCTTGGAAATATTATTCTATAATTACTTTAAAGAGTTATATATATATATAACTTTTGTTTACAATTTAACAAAAATTAATATTAATTTAATAACATTTCAATTATTTAAAGAGTTGCGCAATAACGAGTATTATACAAGAACTATAATAATAGTTTCGTTATCTCAATACAATAATAGTTTTAAAGACATTCTATATCACTATAAATAAAAATAAATGACACTATTATATTTTTACACTTAGATATGTTTATTATATTGTGATATAATTTTTAACATAATAACTAAACTATTATACAGAATATTTTTTGTGTCTACTGTCTTGGAGTTGAAAAGTTAATCGCGATCTTTCTTTCATTTGACGAAAAAAGGAGAAATTCTATAATACATTTCAAGTAATCGATGACAAATCTTTGTCGCGCTGATTATGCTTTGTAGAATTAATAATCTTGTATGAGAACTAACAGTCACGAAACTTTTTCGTCGTTTCCACGAGTAATTCAGTGTTCCGCGAGAAAACCGTAAAATTTCTATCTTCCGCTTGACGCGAAGCTTTATCTGCTTACGCGCGCGATAGGCCGAATTACCGCGAAACGAGAGGCAGAGAAAAGTGGGAGGGAGAGGTAGAGAGAAAAAAAGGCCGGAGGTGCCTCGATAAAATTCCATTGTGCCGGCTCGACGGTATTTTAAGCCTCTCGTTCTGCTTCCTGCCGTTCTTCCCTCCCGAGTTCCGGGCGAACCCTCTTGTCGCTTGTTGTCACGGACCTTTATTAGTCCGCCCCGCGAGGATAAGGGCGACTTTTTTATTTCCCCACGACTTGACATCCGTCGATCTCTTTTTCGCATCTACCACTTGTTGCACGCGCGACCCGCCGTTTCTTGCCGTGACATCAGCCACCCTCTCTCGTTTTCCAGCCTTCTTTTGTCATCCCTCGTTTGGTGACGTCGCGTCGTAATCCTTCACAGCTAAATCTCAGAAAAAAGATTCTGAATCCGTAAACACGGGAGTGACTTTAAGAAATATTTCATAACGCATTCCGAATTAATTAGAAGTGTCGAGTCATTACTGACCGTTCTTTAGATTAACGTTATATTTCTTGTGTAAAAGATAAGATTCTGAAATTTTTTGACTTTTCAATAATTGTCTCTTTTATATTAATGAAATATTTGGGTTTTCATCACTTTCTCTATTTTCATAGTAATTTATTTATGATTCTTGTAGTGAGTAAGGAACGTTGATTTTAGTGTTAAATATCGAGTTCGTTTCCGTGAATTCGACAATATTCATGAAAAATTGTACAAATTTTCTGAATACAAGAGATATGAAATGTATACGTTATATCGTATTATATTATGTTATATTATATAACACGCGAAAAAGTCATAGAAAAGGACGGCACGAAATGCATATCGGAAATCGCGATATAAAATAAATTGCGAAAATTGCTTGCAAGGTTTTTGCGCGCACGATGCAATCCGTTTTTAATTCCACGCGGTGTAACGTGGCGCCGGTTGCATTTTACATTTTAATATCATTACCGGACACGCGGAACGACGCGCGGAATGTTTTGCGTTTGCATAACCACCCCCTCGACCGCGTAGCGAGTTTATAAAACTCGCGCCCATCCCGGTCAGCGATGCGCATATGATATTTTGGGAGTTGCATTATCCGCCCCGGGAGCCACGAGAAATTCGCGCGTGATTACGGTTTATAATTTCTTTTTCGGCATGTCGGTGGGCATTATTTTCGGTATGATCCGCACGCCGCGGGAAGGACCGTGATTCATATTGTCGTTTCGTGTGCATGCCGAATTCCCGTCTTGATTGGTGATATTACAGGACGGAAGGCATCCGTAAACCAGGGCTTCTCAAAAGCGACAGTAATCTATCCACAAAATCGCCCTTTCATTGTCAGATTTTATCTTGCCGAAATGTTTTTGATAAATATTAATCCTTTATTAATCGGAAGTTTAACATAAATATGCAGTTAAATAACAGTGACATGTACCGCAATATCTGCAGCCCTTTATAAACATTACAGTATATTACATTATATGCAATGCAATATAATCCTTTTATTAATTATCCAAGAATCGCATCACGCATTTGCTTTCATATTATTATACGCGTTACAAAATATTTACTTAAAATATTAAATAGCAGGA
>NW_017257841.1:963226-975028 GCF_001594055.1 Mycetomoellerius zeteki | reverse complement strand
GGAATGCGGTAGCCATTTATTAATTTAAGTAATTAGATTATTTATTGCTAATAATTTTTGTTTATGAAAAAGTACGCCGAAGGTATGGCGGTACGGGATTGTTCAAACAGAATGAGAACCGCTGTATCAAAACCGCAAACCACGGGCCAATATAATGAGATTTAAATTACTGTGGGACTGTGACATAGTATGCTTTTTACGAATCGTTACCTGCGCGACTCTCATCTCCCATGGCCAATTAAGGATGGAAATTCGATTTGGAATCTCGTCCCGAAATAATCGATTACCGTCGGCCGCAGCGGTGCTTATTCCAATTTTGTTAAACGACTGACGACAAAATACCCCGAAGGAATTTTCTCGTAATAACACATGTCACATAAAACTGCTCGCAGCGACGGAATTTAACGGAATCTCTTTTGTTCTTATCATATCAACGAATTTTTCAATGTATTTTTTCAATGTATTTCTCTATAAATAATCGTATTTTCACTTAAAATATAATACAATCATTTTTATTTTCTGTATTTTTTTAACCTTTGATGAACGTCGCGATTAAACAAATCAAAGGATAATATTTTTACTCCGTGTTTGATTCAATATGATTATCTCCCTTCCCCCCAACATTAATATTACAATATCACTTATATATGAATGATATAATAAAAACAATAATAAATATTTTTATTGCAGTTTTAATGAACGTTTTTATCTAGTCTTCATAAAATATATTTTTTGTACGAAATATAAAATGATGTTGGTAGTGACATTTAGCGATAAAGATGAATTTCTAATTAGAAAATGATGCATTTAATTCTAATTAGTATTCGTGGGTTCAGTGAAGTGGACATTTCCTTCAACTACGTTATGAATAATTGTTTAAAACAAATGTTTTTCACAACCTTCCATAATTTTAAGTTACATATTCCTTAGATTTTGTCTTTTAAAATGAAAGAAATCATTTAATTACACTATGCAAATTAACTTTATGCAAAGGTATATTAATTTAAAGTACTTTTTTGGACTTGCGAATATCAGTTAAGGAAATTGCGGAACGAATGTCGATTAGGATTAATACGTATATGAGGTATTTGCATTTATTCACATCTAGTTATCTTACATAGATCAGACTTGAAAACGAGCAAGAGTATGCTCGTAAAATCATTCGTGCTAAAGTGGAGCATTCGAAGAAGATTTCCCGTCACCGTAATCTCGAATCCTGAAACCAGATTGCGGTAGGGAGAGAGAGACGCATTAAGAGTCAATTTGTCAAGGGAACGATCGCTCCTCGAGGTGTTGGAGAATCGGGCGGTGGGCAAGGGGGGGATGTATCGCGCGCGCGAAGGAACGAGTGACACAGCGGCAAAGCCGGTCTACCTGGGCACTTCCACGGCGCGTTATTCCATCAGGCAACAACCGGGCGCGAACCAGGCCTTTTTCCGCCTGGCGCTTTTTGTCAATCAATTAAAGCGCATTCGCCGCAATTTAGAACGCATTAAGACGCCCAGCGGCAGCATTCCGCGCGTTTCTCTCGTCGTCGTCGTCGTCGTCGTCGTCACCGTTGAAAATACGCGAGCACAAGAACTCAGAACTCGACGAAACGCGTCACGGACTGAATGGCGAACGAACCACCTCGCGAAGAAGCAAATCTGCACTTTACACGTTCCGATCGGTTGAGTCCTAAATATCTTTACGCGCGATTAACAGCGTATGCTCCATTTGATCTCAACGAGATCCATTATCCCGTAGCATGCTCAACGTGTTGTAAGAGTAGATCGATTATTATCCAACTGTTACCGGGAATATATGTTTCTCGGTTTAATATAAACCGAAGATATTATATCAAAGATGTTATCTCCGCACGGAGTCTTATCTCTTCTCGTTATACTTGTAAGAATTACAAACGTGATTTACAGCAAATAAAACAAGTTCGACGAAAGATACAAATAACTGAACGTTTATATGCTCGCCGAGAGGTAAATACCTCGTTTTTGGCGAACAAGTTATTCCGTAGAGGTATTCTAATGAATGCAACGAGTAAAAAACTTGTCGACAATAAATAGGAGAGGTCGAACGCAGAGCGATGCAAGATGGGTGATTTCGCGCGGCCGCGCCATTACGTATAAGACAAGCACGTCGGATCGTAGACCACAGCCAAGAGAGACTTGGAAGATGCTCCCGGGGCAGGACCTGTCATTACCGAAATCTATATTTAATGCCGCCGCGCGGCAACACTTTTAATCCCGGCATTATCTGATTATCGCGTCCTCACAAGAGGAAGGAACGAGCGACGCCTTCTCGCCACGGTCGCGATCGAATCTCGGGCTGTCTGGCGAGGGGAACCCTTCTTCGCTCCTTCGATGGTTCGACGACGAAAAGCCGGTGGAGGATTTTCTACGGTTTGTAGATCGCATCTCTCTCGTGACCCCCGCTAAAATCTCCGCCGCGTTTACGTTATCTGGCCGTAGTGATCTGCCGACGGAGGCTGCAGCCCGTACATTGATTTCGATAGTTATCAACCGCCATCTCTCTCCGTCTTCTCTCTCTCTCTCTCTCTCTCTCTCCCTGCCGTTTTGCCACCCGAGAGCGTGCATTGTGATCAAAAGTAGAAAGCACAAAGAGTCATGGAACAGGATAATTTTGGTAATTAATGATAATGATGTACGATAATGAGAAATAATAACTCGGCAGTGAGTTAATGAGCAATTATTTAACGGGTTTAGTTGATAATAATTTATGATCGTTTATTTTCCATTATGTTTAGAATAAATTACAAATTAATTCTAAATAATCATTAAAAAATACAGAAAAATATCTAAAAACAGTAAAGCCTTATTTTTTGAAAATATTAACAAGTTTGCGTATTTACCTGTAAATTATGTTTATTTTAATACATAAATATTTTGATGAAAAAATATGTAATGGAATAAGTGTACATATACTAGATGATAGTAGAAAGTCATTACGATATATCGAAATTTATTGTTTTATGCTGGCATAAAATAATGCTACAAAATAATGATTAAAAATTGCATAAAAATGTATATTGCCGCCTTGTAACTCGCACACAACCAACGTGCATCGAAGCGATCGTGGCTTCTGCTGGAAGAACAACGAGACAGAGGGAGACTCGCAGATCCAATCGATCTTCTTTCGGGTCGGAACGACTTTTCGCGTTGGTGCACGCCTGTGTCGACTAGGCCACAGATTCGGTCTTCATGCGCATCCTCACACCGGCAAACAATTATCATCAGTGGCTGGTTTTGCCGGGGTCCATCGATCGAACGACAACGACGATGACGACGGCGATGACGGTGACGACGACGAAGGAGCCCACGGACTGACGTCTCCCACGGTGGCTGATGTCAGAAGACGTGCGCGACAAAGTACGTGTCACGCCACTCCCGGTTCGTTTGAGCTAATTGCCAGGGGGCTTCTCTCTCGCCTCCATCTCGCCGTATCCCGTCATCATCGTGCCCGCCGATTTCATCACACTCCGGTCTTTTGGTCCGTTTCTTCTCGTTTCTCCACCTCCTCTTCACGCCGCCACCTCCTCGCCCCCGCGTCACCCGCTCTCTTCCTTACTCCCTTCTTGCTGGCTCTATACTGGCTTCGTCATCTCGCCTGGAATGAGACCCGGCGCGATGCAAGCGGAACGGTGCCGATGCACCTGGTATCTTTCAGCCTTGAGTCGTCCCGTTGAAGTTTTGCATCGCATGGGAATGGCTCGTGGGAAGTGACGGAAAAAGAAGTGATGTTACTCGGATCTTTCCCTCCCCCTTTCCCAATGAAGGAATTGTCTTCTCATCGGCTGTATTTTTTTTATGTAAGGGTTCAACAGACAAGAGTTATGAGTTACATTCATCGATATAGAAGTAGTATAATAATGATACGTGACAAATTTAAGTCAAAATAAATGAAGAAATACCAAATACGGTCAAGACTGGCTCTTAGTGCCTAATAATATTTCTGTATACTTAAATATTTAAATAACGTACATTTTCCAGAACTTTATGACAAATTTATATGAAGTTAAAATTTTTTAATTTTAGAAAATATAAGAAATATCAATTAAATTTAGTTAGAGAAATATAATGCATTGATATGTAGGTATGTATTTTTATAAAAATAACGTAATACTGAGCTCGCTCAATTCACATTCACCTTTTCATGATAATAAGTCGAATCTATTACTACGAATATTTTCTCATTTAGGAAACCATGTAGAAAAAATTTATTTTAAAAAATCTTCACTTGCTCTTCATCTCTTATTCCCTTAAAAATATGAACGGACGAAATCACCGAGATTTTAGTGCTAGGATCGTAAAGCGCTTAAATCGAAGCTCGCGCGTACCTAAGATAATTACCACCCGCTTCGTTAGATCCGTGCTCGCTGACTAACCTCTGTAAAAGCTTCTCTATCTCCACGATCACGATTTAATATCTGTCTGCACTTGACGCCGCGTGTGTCTCGCTAGGAAAAATGCCACCAAGCGGCTTAAAAACGACGGTTCAATCTTCGCGATTTGCCCAAAAGACCGTGTCCTCTCGAGGTCGACAGGTTCGTATAATGCCATCGGCACAATGCGACGCAAAGGTGCGACAAAGAGCACGACTTTTCGTTCCCCTCGCCCCCTTACTGGAGGATTTTCCCGATCAGAGAATAATCCTATTATGCTTTTACGAATTGTTGATACGTGTACGATGTCACCGACTCGGTGTGTTGATGCGTGTGAGGTGCACACAATGCCTCGTCATGCGATCGACGACACAATAGCCTCCTCGTCCCGATCATCGATCCGGAAACTGTCAACTTTAGGGTGTCGCCGAGGGCGACCCGGTTGCGGTCGCTTATGCGGTCGAACCCGGACAATACCGGGGACAGATTCGATCCGATTCGATCCCATCCCGGACAATGGCAATGGGACGACGCGTGTCTTCCCGCCCTGTGTCATCTTCGACCGCAAACGACCGGTGCCCTGCGACAAGTGCCAATTTTCCCTGGTGTCGGAAGCCCAACGCCATCGGGATACCATAGAGATTTCCTCCTCCGCCTTCCGCGTGCGATCGGACACGCGATCGGCACCGGCCGTGGAGACACCTACGGCCCACCTCCGCCTTTTTGCTCGATGATCATCATTGTGTCCTCCCCGGGATAACGCGGGATCGCAAAATGCGAGCCCATATTGCGGCGTGGGTCGTTTACATCGAGTCCACGAAAGCGACTCGTGGATTTCATCAAGCGGTGAACGATGATTAACGTGCCGGCGCGTGTCCAAGCGCCTCCCACGTCTGCCTTGCGTCACGCTGCTTGACACTTGCATCTATTGAGGCTATTATATTCCGTAAAATTTTACGACATGAAGTGTCCCGAAGGTCACTGGGGATGTTCTTAAAGCAAAATTCTTCAGTTAATTTAGAGCCACTCATTTCTTATAATATTATAAATTAAACTTAAAAAAAAGACTTGTATTATGTTCATTTATTGTGTATAGCTACTTTCTAAATTCTTTGGAGTGAAATCTCACTTTAAACAATGAAAATTGAGCCAGTCTTGAAAAAGAATGATTCAATTTTCAATCTCTAAGAATAAGATTTACTCTAAAAGTTTTAAGGAATGTACAAAGATTTAGTAGAAAATAAAATACAATAAAATTATATTTTAACATTATATTAATACGCACGTTTTTATTTCTGTTTCAGGTAAGCAAAAATACGAATAATATTCTTACTCAAACATCATTGGAGTCAACAATTAGGCGAGGAGGAATAGAGTTGAAAACGCAATTTCAATATTCGGGGAAAATATGAATTTTTATAGTCGGCACAAATGAAGTAAGAAAAACAGATTTTTGTTATTATTGATAGCAGGTATCATTCGCATTCATCTCATTAGCGAGTTTTTGCAATAACGTGGATCTAGATACGGTGGACGCTAAAGTCACATTATCCTTTTCTTAATTAGTTGTTAAGAAGAAGATAACCTGACTTTAGCATTCACCGTACCTGAATAGACAATATTGCAAAAACTCCTTAATTTCACTCTTATATTTCATTGCAAAGGAGGATGTTAAAAAGAGGCCAATTTTTGCCCACAAGTAAACAAGAATATTGAAATTTCTTTAAATATATCATATTCATGCTTAATTTTCAAGGTGTTCCTTATCGATCTCGAACTTTTTATTAACATTATCGTATTCAGGAGGAAATGAAAACCTATAAGAAACGCTATTCCTTTTATTTACACCTTTGTGGGCAAAAACGGGCCTCTTTTTAACATCTTCTTTTATCAATTTCCTTTAAATATTTTTTAACCATCAATTTGAAGTCTCTTTTGCTCTTTAAAGATATATATTATATTATATTTTGTAACTATTTTTGCGGTAATTACTGTCTAAATTCTTTGGAGTGGAATCTCACTCGAAAGAATGAAAGTTGCGCTATGCTTGAAAAAGAGTGACTCAAATTTCTATCTTTAAAAGTGAAACTTCAAAATGATTATATATTCACTCTAAAATTTTAAAAAGTAACTTTAAAAATTTAGAGAGTAAAAATTTAAAAATTATCAATTTAAAACATAGTGAAATACTGCGAACTAATAAAGTTGCATTCTTTACGATATAAGTTACAATAGACTTATGTAATAAATAAGGGATTAATTGTCTATTTCGTAGAAATCTTGTCAAGTTCAGACAGTAAAAAACATACTTTCCCCATTTAATGAATATCACTAATCAATAATAAAAACAATTTTAAGTCAAGTTTTATCTATATAATATAAAAAGAAAGTTATGTAAGAGTTTATATGTAGAATCAGAAGTATGCTCGTAATCCAAGAGAAGAAAAAAAAGAACTCATACAAAAATATCTCCGAGTGACAAGCGACTCCATGCCGGAAGTCCCGACGGTGGACGATCTTTAAATCGCCGCACGACCGTCATAATCGCCGTTTGCTGCCCTCGCCGAGCTGTTACGTAATGCAAAAATATCCGAGCCAAGTCGATTGGTAAACGGCGCGGTGCCGACGCGGGAAGGCGTGACCGATCACGGTCGGCCTTGGCACTCGTAATTTATGCGGGATTTGTCATTGCGGTTCGGTGAGATCGGAGCCCGATCGCCAGCGCTTAATCGTCCGCCGGCTCTCTCCTTTTCGCGGCTCTCTCTTTCTCGCCTCTCCGCGTTTCTCCGTGTGATGGTGACGGCGACGGTCACGCCTATCCTCGAAAATGGAAGTGCGAGATAATTAGCCACTGGCTTGTTGGCTAATGCATCCTTTTGTCTCCGCTCGTCGCGTTATCTGATTCCAGCCGGTAGCCCTTGCGCAGCCTACTGGCCGGTTGAGATAAGAACGTCCGATATGTCCGCGAGGTGGAAAAGCCTCTCGAGAGAAAGGTCTCCGTCGTGACGCAACACAGAGGACTTGGATAGAAGAGAGAGAAAGAACGGCGGGGGAGAGAGAGTGGAAATTATGAATCATATCGAAATTAAAGACATAAAAAATTGGTAGTCAAACATAACGACATTAAGCTTTCAAGAGATAGAACTATAATCTATACACACACACAGAATTAAATTTAATTCTTAAATGCCTCACTATGGAAACAAACACTAGTATATATATGGCATACTCAACCCAATTCGACTGCTCATAAATTTTATAAAAATGAACATATTGTAAAATTTTTTTTTTCAATCCAACACCAGATATTAAGGAAGATACCAAACAAATGCAGGTATCTTTATTAATAAAAAAGTTATAAGTAATGGAAAAGGCATTGGGGAAACATTAGGAAAAACCAAATATACCAAAAGATATTTCATACTAATAGAGAATGAAAGCAAAAATAACTGTAAAAATTAATGAAGAATGTAAAAGCAGTTATAAAATCCGTCAAGAAATCGCCTTCGCATAAAAATATAATCAGTTATTCGCGAAGATGAATGTCACAGGTGAGTGAACATTTGTGAGGCAATTCGTGTTGATTTATGTGCCTTCACTCCTACGCAGGACACCCTGTAGGAGTCTATAAATGAGGCACCAATTATAAATTTGTCTTTCTCGTTCTCACTAATCATGTAAATGCCTCAGACCCGGTTTAATGGAGCTCGGTCAACTTTTGTGTCTTCTTTCTTTTTTGTTTGCCGATCGCTAACGTAAGGTCGTTCTCGAAGCTTGGCAGACTAACCACACCCACGCAACAGTACCTCCAGTTTATTTATGAATCCACTGCATACGTATCGCTGCACTGACTCGCTATCGAACGGTATTCTTGTACGAGATGTGCGCTTTTTCGTTAGATTTGGGGGCGGTAGCGCGTCGCACAAGCAGGTCAGCGATTTAATCTGGGATCGCTCTGAGTGTTTGGTAGCCAATCATCTTCTTCGATCGAGATCATCATCGGAGATTTTGCAGCGAAATTTATTCGTGCAGAAACCGAAGCGTATTTTTGGCGCGATGGTCTCACGTAAGAGATCTGTCATCTTAACGGAATGTTTAAAAAGTTTATGATATATTACGCAACTGACTGAGGGAAATACAACCAAATGCCTCCTTCCGATTTTAATAAACTTTATTAAAATATAGACAAAAATAAAAGACATATTTTTTATAAGCTTAGTGGCACATTAAAGGGTGAAATCTTCCCTTGAAAAGTCGCTTTTTTTCTTTTCGAATATCGTCAAAAATATAAAAAATTTTTTAATTAAAAGTTGAATGGTTTCAAGAATACTTTATAATAAAAATAATAAAATTTTTTTAATTTTAATTTTTTATATTTAATAAGTTTTTTGTATTATATTATTATAAAGCACTGTTTAAGCAATTTTTATTTAACACATTTTTCTATCTTTGATTTAAACGATATTCACTCAGAAAAAAACCCATTTTTTTCAAAAGAGAGTTTTTATTCCTTAATATGCGATTGAGCACTTATGACAAAATATATATAGGTATCTTTTATTTTTTCTATATTTTAACATATCCAAAGCTTATTAAAATTGAAAGGCACTCGCGGTTGTATTTCTTTGTGAGACGACGATCGACACGAAACGCATGCTTGCGTCGTTAGTCTAGAAATGATAGAATTTAGCGTGCGCGTGTTCACTTCCATATCTCTTGAATTACGATGTGCGATGCCCCCGAAGAACTCGACTTGGTAATAACTCGCTTAACAGTTAACGGAATCGATCGCAGGGGACGGGCGAGGAGACGTGTTTAAACATTAATTACCGCTATTCCCATCGCGTAGATTACCGGTCGAAATGAGCGTCGAGCATGAAATCACGAATAGTCTCGCGTTATCTCTTAATCTGTGTCATTCGCATGAGCGATCATGACTGTCTCCTCCGATAAAGAATCAATTACTTTTCACGACAAGCGCGTTCCCTTTTCCGTCGAGTGATTTATACCGCGGTAACTGCTCCTAAGAATCGACGATCCTCGCCGATAGATCGAAGGTCGCGCGGAATTTAATACGTCATAGATCATACGCATCGCATGGCGAGGTTGACCTATCATTAACGTGGAGCAATTATTCGCGCGTTTACGCGACCGGTAGAGCTACAATATAACATATAACGGCGAGAGCGACGGTGCGTCACACCGGCGCTCATCCGCTCGTTCATTTGTGTGCAAAATATCTAGCTATTTATCGGCAGCTTTATCTGATCGCATCAATCGGCTATCGCCGTGACTAATCCCGAAGAATTAATCCCGCGCGCGATGGAATTAATATACTGCGCGAGGCGAACTCATGTAAATGGAGGGAAAGCGCCGATGCTTTTAAACGGACGCCCGTTCGCCACGGAGAGAATTATTTCTAATCGAATCGCATATCCGGACGCTGACAGTTTATAGATAATATTTCTGAAGATAAAGATTTATCTATTATGGTTATTTTTATTTTAAGTTATTCGGCTCACAAAAGGAATATTGATATGCACTGTAAAAATAATACTTTGATAATACTTTTTTGATACGCGATTTTATTGTTTGGGAATTAATTTGACAAAATTAATCACGTGAAGTATTGCGCTTTAAATAGTGATTGATGCAATTTTTCTGCCATTCCTCTAGATAGACAATACTATCGAAAGTGTTTTCTCAAACGATCGCTGCATCAGCATTCTAGCCCGCAGCATCCGTTCCGAGGTATGCAAACGACAATACATAGCAGAGACATTTATCCCACGATACTGGCGAGCCATTAATTGCGATCGTGTATATCGACGTACTACCTCTCTGATCATGACGCCTGGATGCCTGACGACGTTCTATCTCCAATATACATCAATTTATTCTCGCCTCTCACTACCGTACGTCACCACGATTCCTCGACACGATCCCTTCTGCAGAAATATTTGCATCGCGAGGCGCACGTATCAATTCCATCATGAAAATATTCTAACGACATTGTAGATAATAGTATACTATTAATTCTCTTAACCTGCGAATCGCAATAATCGCTTAATGATAAAAAAAAAATTCCAAGAAAAGCACGCTGAGAATTGGAAGCATCAAGTTGGTGCTATAATAATGAAAAAATAGAGGAATTAATGTTTTTTTATATTATATAACTAGATTTACATAATCGAAATTAGTACTTTTTATATTACGTTAGACGTGATTTACTGTAAACGGAAATCGATATCATTTTCTTCTATCAATTATTAGTTGTATTTTACTTGTGTTTTTAATGTATTAGAAGAACGCATTTATTATGATATTGCTTGTAATAAGTTTCTTACAAACATGAAATAGTTCTTTCTTAAAAAAAAAAATACATCACAAAAGAAGAAGAATTCATCAGAAAACGATCTGTTATACGCGTAGCTCAGGATGGATCAATTTGCCTCTATTTCTTATTCTTCTTACCTTATTCCACTATACAGCAAGCGTCAGCGATCACGAGGAACGTTACGGTCTTCAGGCTTCAAACGATCGTAGAAAATTCATGCAGATCGGAAGGCCATTGCCCTCTTTCTGAAATGACGATAGACGTCAGGAAAAGGAATGAAGATCGCCGTACGGCTGTATCATCCAATTCGAAATACTATTACGAGTTGTTACGAGTGTATGAATTTGCAGTCGTAGAAACTCCTCGCTGTAGCCGCGTTGAAATTAATTCGTTACGCTTGAGAAGATCGGGTCTCGATAGTCAATTAGATATACGCATCTCCCAGAGTTTAGAAACTCAACTTTTTGCCGTTGTTTTAATTCCGACAAATCGATTTAATGATTTGCGGTGAAATCCATGCTTATAGAAATTCTTTTCTATATGTATCGAATTGTACGTTCTCCGACTTTTATCATTTCCTTCCGAATCTGCGTAGTGCTGCTTCCAATTGTGCATTTATTTTGATTTGGCGCGGATCAGTGACGGAGAAGCATTTACCTATTTACGAACAGTTGTGCGACAGCTTTTCGATGGAATGGAATGATCATAGAAGAGATTCATGGACAGAAAAAAATAGAATAAAACAGAATTATTATTTAAAAAGAAAGAAAGAGAATTTATTTTATTTTAGAACGTTATTTATTTTAGAACAGTACTAGACAAAAAATACATACATACTTTCTAAAACTTTATATTGAATCTCACTCTGAAGAGTGAAATCTCTAAAGATTGAACATTGAGCCACACTTTTTTAAGACCGGCTTAATTTTCATTCTTTAGAATAAGATTCCACTCCAAAGAATTTAAAGAGTAGGTAAGGCTTAGTCTAAATATAAAATAAAATTTATAGCGAATTAAAATGTGTTTGTGTATATGTATGTGAGTGTATGATAGAGAGAGAGGGGGGGGG
>NW_017257841.1:937007-963177 GCF_001594055.1 Mycetomoellerius zeteki | reverse complement strand
CCGCCGCCGCCCGTTCGGGATGGATGCCGTATTAGCATGACAAAGAGACGCTGGGACGCCTTCTCCTCGCTTCTGCTTATACACCGAGGGGCCGCTGCCTCTCAATTCAAATGCGATGGGCGTATGCTATGCTAATATTCTGATCCACCGGCGTTAATGCATTATCAAACGCGGCGAGGTGCATCCGCGTGTTGGCTGGCTTGGCTGGCTAGCTTGTTGGCTCGGCTGGCTTGGCTGGCTGGCTGGTTTCGCGGACTACGTTCCGTCAACGTCGCGCAGATGCACGCGCGTGTCGTCTCACGCGTGTCGTCCCAAATCGTGAATCGTGCGATTGACGTCTCAGTTACTGTCTTTCCGCCGTTGGTTTTTCATTCGCAGGCGCCAGTCGACCAAACACTCGTTCGGCGAGGACGTTGCTCTTCTCCGACAAATCAATTAGTGTTATTGAGCAATCAGACAACGTTAATTGATTCTTTGAAGAGGGCCAACATCTCGAATTCGACATTATTGCGCGCCTCCTCCCTTTCGACTTGCTCCTGAAATATCGAGGCTTTCAGCGTGGCAACTTTACTTCGCGAGAGAAGAGATGTGTCATGATGGTAATATTTCAGATAGTATCTGTAATATATCTGTAGAGATATCGTTCCATTCACTCTCAACACTTTTGAGATCTCTCTTTCAAGATGAATATACTCGGGACCAGTTCGTGAATGCGCTCGCAGGATGTTCCCCCATTAGAGTTTAAATACCATCACGATTATCGCAATTCGAAGGCGCAACAAGTAACCCGTTGGCGCATCTGCTTCCCGAAATCATCCGCAAGCTCGCCGGCTGTTCGCTTTTAATTCGCGAATGGTTTATTTGCAGGCGCGGGATCGATCGTTGGCCGAGCATGCACGAGCTTAACGACGACGGAAAAACGAGGCTCCATCAACGGAGTCGGCTTTAAATAAAATGCTCGCAAGTCCGATTTCGTGCAGAAAAACGTGCAATACTGATCATTAATGCGCGTGATCACAGGTTTAGCTTTTAAAGAGAAAAAAAACGATTTATATGCTATTCGATTCGTTACGTTAAATATTTTGTTAAAAAAAAAAAAAGATTTTAAAGGAAAAAAAATAAAATAAGATTTGTCTCTTGAATTATAAATTCGAAGTCGAGAAAAATAAAATGTCTCGACTTAGAATTTATAACTCAAGAGACAAATTCGATTTTATATTTTCTGGCAAAGTCTCCATTCCATCGGAACATTTTTGTATCGAAGTCCCGCCAGTCGGAGCGGTTACGATATGGGATATTCAACGCAAACTACCGCATGAGAAGGATATCCTGTCATTCGTTCTCTCGACGTGACGCTTCCACGCGAGCCCCGTTTCAATTTTTACGGTGCACCGATCACGCACCCCCGTGTCGCGACGCTCCCCCGCGGGCCGGAACCCCTTCGGCCACAATGGAGTTCGGCGCCACTCCCGCGCCGTCGCCGTTTCGCATAAAAAGCGAAAAATCGAGGGGCGCGTCACGCCAGCATTGTGTAACTTGTCGCTGCGGGTCCGTATGCGGTCGACAGCGATGGCACGACGCGAATTCCGGACGGCTGTGTCTCTGTCACTGAATTATTCACTTACACGTGTACGGCGGGTTAGAAGGAGACAAGTGCAAAGAGGAAAAGAGCACGAGCATGAAAATAACAAACGCGAATGGAGAGAAACAGTAGATTCGAGCCAACACGGAGGGCACATTGAGAAAAAAATTATCCATTTGACTAAATTAATTTCGTTTGTCTTTATTTGTTTCGATTAAATCAAATATATTATATTTGACTTAAATACATACGTTCTCTAACGAAAGAAACAAAGACAAATTAAATCAATTTAATCGAATAAACAATTTTTTTCAGTGCAAAATTGAAAACCGTTTAACATGAAAGAATAGAAATTTATTAGACTGTACTATGTTTATAGTTTATATTGAGTTCATGCTTCGCGCGTGATTAAATCTTTTTTTCTCAAACCAAGATATTATAGATACAAGATTAATTTAAATGTGTAAAAAGACAAAAAAAATAAAAATGTTCAAAAAAAATTGCAATACAATAAATAAATTGCGAGTAACAAAGATGATATATGTGTGTGTGTGTGTGTGTGTGTGTGTGTATGTGTGTGTGTATAATGCAACAAAAATCACGGATTAGCAAATGCGAGCGCAAGAAGATACACACCGAAATAGACAAATGTAGATCGACCGAGAAAAAATGTAAGACAAAACTACCAAAGTAAAGATAAGATTAGATTAGAAAATTAGAAGCATTATACTTTAGTATCGAAAATTATCTAAAGCTTAATCTACAATACAATCTTTGTTTTCTGTTGTTTTTTTTCCTTTTTCCCTCTTTGCGTTTTATTGACAATCGTGTTTCTTGTCATGTGTTTCTTATCATGTATTTCTTGTCTCTTCCGAAGTTCAATTTTTATCTCTGCAACAGAAAAAAATAGATAAGCAAAAAAGTAAGAGGTAAAAAGCAAGAAACAGGAAGCATATTGTAGATTAGGACATCTCATTGGAATTAGGCGAAAGAACTACGAATGAGCACCTAAAATTAAATTATGACAAAAAAGAAGTATAATTTTTTCACGTGAGTGAAGAGAAACAGAGATAGGAATCAAAATGTGCTATTTATAACAAAGAGATCAGACCAGCGGACAGAAGGGAATGAGAGCGAGAGAGAAGGAAGAGAACGAAGGCGTCGCGACGCCCCAACAATGGCAAGCCGGCACGCTCACGCGGCTCCCAACAATGGCAGAGCACGGCGCATTGTCAAACTGGTGTCAACTGTCAACCGTTCGTTCCACGAGGCGACAGACCGAGGGAATCTCGGAACGTAGGACAGACGGGACGCGATTTCGCCGTCGCGAGACGCGCGATCGGAAACGGAGCGTGAGCCAGAAATCGCTCGACCATTATGAACGGCGGGTGTTCCAGAAGTGAGTGGCGATGATATCGAGACGAAAGGTATTTAGAGCCTCAGCGCTGATTTCTCTTCCGTAGAACGCTTGGAGTAGCAGCGATGTCATAACTGTGCGAGACAAGAATGCAAAATGCAATTAGATTACGAAAATACATAATTGACAAATACAGTTTTGTATGAAAAATCTTTAGTGATGCAACAAATTAGAAGATAATAAAAATATTAATTTTGCATTTTAATTTTTAATTGACTAATTTTTATTTCCAAACGCATCAATTTTGAAAACGTGTAACATTTTAATACAATATATGTAACTCATTTTGCTTAAGATAGTCAAACAATGTAGCAATATTGTCTCTTTTATTTCGCTGCGCCGTTTATTTTCAAAAGGAAACTATTTCGTTCGAAAAACTGAAAACGAAACGTGAGTTGGATGTCCATCATTGAATTCTTTCTCGGTCATTTAGTGTGATCCTTAAAATTCTGGAAAAAGCCGTAAAACCACAAATGTGACGCGCAACGTGATTCACACTACTACCTAGGGGAGAATAGGGATGAGTTTATGATGGCGAGAACTAACACTGGGGACGCGACCGACCCGTTTTTCCGATATACCGCGCGCACCGACAGGTACGCAATTCCCTGCCGGATTTATTCCGCCGTCTACCTTGCACCACCCTTCGAAATGCGTCCTTTCCTAAAAATATGTCAGTCGGTAGTCCCCTTTGAAGCAACAATAAAAAACGGAAAGCGAGCCCGATGACCCATCGCTTGTCGTCGGCGATAATCGAATTAGAATCGAATTATACCTTCTAGCGACGTACAGTGGTCAAAAATCAGTTGCGTAGCGCGAAAAAAGTCCAAAATAAAAAGAATTAATTTGAATACTTTGATCGTTTTATATTGTTATAAACATTCCAAAATATTAAAAATTATAAATTTTCGTGATCTATAGTGAAGAATTAGAAACAAGAACCAATCGTATTAAAGAATCACTAAGCGCTAACTGATTAGTTTTCTCTGCTGAACGCAGCCAATAACACAGAAAGAATAGCTCTTTGCTAAAATATCTAAAAATTTAACTAGATACAAATCTAAAAATAATTTTATTAGACTGTCAAAATAATTATATGAGACACTTAAATTAGTTGTTAACTTTTGTAACAACTTTTTACAACATTATTCGTCATAAGTATCTTACATAATTATTTTGATGAAAATAATTATTTTATTTTTATTGTCCAATAAAATTATTTTTAACCCTATCTAGCGAAATTTCTAGATACGTCAGCAAAACCGTTCTTTCCGTGCAATAATCTTTTCGATTTATCTTCTTCTAAGAAAAATTGATTAATTAAGTAACGAATTTATCATCAAAATTGAACGATTACGTATATTTGTATATTTATATATGTATCTTCTTATCTGCCAAGAAATCTATCGCGCGGTACATTGGCATTTCGATAAGCGCTTTAATAAACACACTAGATTGCTGCGTATCGAACGTCGAGTATAGAGCCGCGTAACTGCGTGTGAATGAGCTCCGTACGCGTCGGAAAGACCTTCGGCTACGTTTTATCGTATATTCATAGGTCATCGCCGATCGTGACTCACGAAGACTTGTCCCTGGCAGCAACATTCAAGAGAAATCTCCCGGCATTGTGCCACCGCTCAAGACCGACTGCTGTCCACTCGTAACCTTTGCTCTTTCTCGGTTCTCACCGATTATTTCGCGCGTACGTACATACATACGCATATAACTAGAAACTTGGGAAGGTCTTCGACAGCACGCGTGCTCAGCATATTAAATTGCAGGTCACTTTACGGCCCTGCGACGCGACTAAACGGGAAGTTATATTATTATACTGCAATGTATATCATTATCCTAACGCGTAAATCTATCGGCAATGATGTCGACGACAACGCGTCTCGCATATTTAAGAGGCGTCATGATACACGCGCTACGAAGCCGTGAGAACATAAAAAATCTTTAATCTTCGCAGAATCAAGACAGACAAGTTGTCATGTAACACACGTGAAGCAAGCAATGAATTATAAGATAAAATTTATTAAATTGCTTATATTATGCATGTACAATATCTGTCGTTTAAGAATTAATAATTTTAAAGAATTTAATAATCGAAATTAAACTGTAATTTGATCTCTGTATTTGAAAATTAATCTCCAAAATCAATCGCAATGAATTCTATACGGAAAGAACAGTTTTACTTGAAATATTTAAAAATTTAACTAAATACAGATCTAAAAATAATTTTGTTGAACTATATCAAAATAATTATGTGTAGAAAACTCAAACATAATGAGCAATATCGTAAAAAATTTTGATATTCTAGCGACCATATTGAGCCTTCTACATAATCATTTTAATAATTCGACAAAAAAATTATTTTTAATTCAGCATTTATAAATTTTTAGATATTTCAGTGTTCTTTCAACGTATTCAAAGTTAAGGAATTGTAAGAGGTTTTTTCGGATTGAAATAATATCATCTTCAAAACAAACACAGCATGATTCAAACGTGTGAAGGTGCGACTCAAGGCGTAGGTTGGCATATAATTGTGGCTCTCAGAGGGTGTCAATTTTCTCATGTAAATTACACCGATCGAACCTGACGTCCGCTGGTTTCCCGTAACGCGATTCGGAAACGAGTCGATCGAAACAAAGAGGCGTTGTCTCACGGAACTTGCACTGATCGTGGGACAGTTTTCAGTTCGTTCGCTTTATGACCGTGGCAGGTTAGCCACGAGCGTTGTTATGCATCTAGAATGCACCAGCATGCACCAGGTAACAAGGCGGGCTCGCGTGATACATACTTTTCGCGAACTCAACGCCTTCCGTGACGCGCAGAAAAGCGTGGCCCTTCCGTGAACATATCCACTGCCCCATCTCCGAGTACTAGTAAAGCGACCTTATTTTTTCTCTTTCTTTCGTTTTTTATGACTTCCTCGTCACGAGTGATTAGCGGAAGGTAGTGAAGTGAAAATCGAAAGACTTTCTTCTTTCTCTTCTGAGAGGAACGGAACGCCGTCTCGACTTGGCTTCGTTACGAAATCTGACGAACTTCCGAAGCACTTCCACTTCGACCTCTTTCAGTCGCGAAGCCGCGGCTATGCAAAATGGAAGACGTCAGACTCATCGTAGGACGCTTCTTCGTTGCTTTTAAACTTGTTAATTGAAGACGTTATTGTAATGGTGCTGCGCAACTCCGCCTTCATTCGAAACTTTACAGTCGGAGGAAATGGAGTAGGATCAAGAGTAAAAATCTTGGAGAGAGAGAGAGAGAGAGAGAGAGAGAGAGAGAGAGAGAGAGAGAGAGAAGTATGTGACTGACTCATTTAATGGATACATTTACGTTATAAAGTTATTATTCATTATCCGGCCAATTTTATGATTTTATGTCCAATGAAGTTTAAGAATTCATTGAAATATTATCAAGAATTAAATTTATTATAAAAGTACAATAATAACGGGCAATGAGAGCATTAATACAGCGTGGAAATTGGTGCGCAAATTAAATATAAAAAACTTTTTTTTCAAATGATATTCAAAATTATATTTATCTAACAAACAAATTTACTTGAACGTTTCGGTTTTTCTTCAAACCATCTTCAGCAAATTGTGAATGTTTTAATCGATGTCTTGGTAACATATAATCCGTCAATGTTGGAAGGTAAATTATCGTCGAAGACTTATAGTCCGCATATGTTGGAGAATCATTCTACGTGAGACCGAGGATGAGCATATCCCTTCTGTATGGATGGGAAATTGCCAAAAATTGCCTCTTCGCTGTTAAGCCAAATGACTAAGCTGGATAGAGCATTGAATTTTAATTGAATTGTTATGAAACGTGTGTGCTAATTCTACTCGCCCTCAGTCCCCACAGAGTACAATCATTCCAAGCGTAATATGTCAAATTTTTAAATTGAAATTAAGGATACAATAAATCTAATATGTTATATAATATGAGATATAAAAGAATAAAGATTAAATGTATTATCCGGATGGAAGTCAGACAAGTAATACTGTTACAACGTCCGTATAGAAACATATGTCATTCTAAACAACAATAACCAGACTAAAGGCAAATATACATAGTCGCTATTTTAATTTTTCTAGAATGCTCACATACGAGTGGCAAAAACTTCGTGTCTGATTGGAGATTCAAACTATTGATTTGCAATTTAATATTCAGCATTTCAGAGATAAGCCTTTTACTCTCAATTGTCTTTCTATGTCTAATATTTTGACATTATCCCATTCAAATTCGTGACTGAGATCCAACCTATGCTGTGTGATGACCGATTCAGTTTTTTTGAGATTTTTGTGCTCCTTTATTCTCGTTTTCAATAAATGATCCATTTGTCCAACATAGGTTGCATCACAGTCTCGACATTGCATTTTATATACCACATTCTTGTTAGAACCTGAAGGGAGTCTATCTTTTAATGAACCTATCCATTTTGTTGAGGCTACACAGAGAGAAAAATGTTTGGTATTTGTAACTATAATTATATATTACTATAATTATGATTATTACTGCTATAATAATAATAACAGTAACTATACATATAGTTCCAGCAACAAATGTATATAATTGGCAACCTAAAATGACTATAATTATAGTATATTGTTATAACCATAAAATAGTTGAAATTACCATAAAAATGGTTCAAGTGACTATAATTTTATAGTTATATTTTGGGACAACAACTATAATTATAGTCATTTTAGGTTGCCAATTATAAACATTTGTTGCTGGAACTATATATATAGTTACTGTTATTATTATTATAGCAGTAATAATCATAATTATAGTAATATATAATTATAGTTACAAATACCAAACATTTTTCTCTCTGTGTACGATAACAAAGATCAGTATTCACATATCTTTCGTTATGTTCTTAAATTTCTCTGAAATTAAAGGAATTATTAAAAGAATAAATTTATTATATTTATAACAACTGTGACTTGACAAGTTAGATACTGTTACTCATGATTATTTTTCCTATTTGTTTATCTTCGTTTCTTTATATTTCAACTAGATATATCCGAGTATATTGCTAAAATAACTTACAGCTTGCAACTCATCAATTTATTTCTATGGGAAACATGGCAAACTTGCAGCAAATATGCGAACAATTCCGCGATAATATAGCGCCTAAATTAAAAATAAAGATTCTTAACTCTCTTGCCATGTAGACACGCTGTCAGACTCTGTTGGATGCTTGCAAACTCGCGACACACCACGAAAGGATTATGATTTATACGATTTATTTTACAGTCTTCTCGGCTCTTTAACTCGAGACATTCTTATTCGTTTGATGAATTGTTACTAATCGCCGTGCGGCAATTAAATGCCCAACGATTTGTCTATTAATTTTTTATACGTAGTGATATTTACTCGCAACGAAAGCTTCTTACGTGCCGAATATAATCTATTAATAATTCTATTCCTTGTGAGATTATCTACCGAAAATTGAAAAATCTCTCGATGGAAATTACATCGTTTTTTTGGAAAGTTTCTCATTTCTCAAGTTCTTAGAGTAAACAGAAACGATCATTATTGATACTTTTTGAATTAATATTATATTTTTCGTGTAAAAAATAAAATTCTGAAATTTGTTGATTTTTCAATAATTATGTTCTGATGAAATATTTGATTTTACATGACTTTCCTTATTTTATTGTAGTTTATTTGCTTAATTTTTTTCAATGAGTAAGAAACATTGATACATCTAGTATCTTCGTAGGAAGGTAAAGAATACTGCCTTCTGCTGTTAATATCCGTTCCGCATAATAATTATTAAAGGGAAGATATGACGCTCTCTTCGACGTCAATAAAACTTCAAGCATAATCAAATCTACATTCTTTATTGCTCATCAGCTATTCGAAGAGTCCCACGATCTCTCTTGATTTTGATCGAAAATATCTCAAAGATTTTAACGTGCGTCATTCATATAATATCTTTAATATTTAAAATTTAATATAATGGATTAAGTTATATAAATTTTGAAAAATCGTAATCGGGTAATTGCAAAATCCAAGATCAAAAATTTGTAATTGTAATTCTTTCTAGACACATGCATATTTTTGGAAAATGTCAAATCGGAAAAATGAGAATACTACTACTGCTTTAAATATTTATGTGCATAATAATTAATTTATGATAATAAACGATTTATTAATTTATGATAATGATATTTGATTATATTTCTCTGGCTTTGTGACTTTGCACATTTTGAAATATTTGAATAGGATTAAATTTTACAATGACTTTTTTATGCAACTCATTCCAGAATAATTTTTGTAGTATGAAGACTTTTTTGAATTTTGCATGTCCACCTTAAATTTGGTTAAATGATCGTTTCCTTTCTGGCGGCGCTTGATTTCGGCCAAATATGCACGCGTGCCAATAATTATAATTAGCGCAGGAATCTTAACGAGGTACAGTCCATGACGAGAACCGGTTTATTACTGTCGTTAATAAATTTTACTCCAATAACGGAATATTGAAAATCTCTCGTAATATTGTAGTATTTGATGTAACAAATGTATGTAACATTTAAATCTCGTCATTATAATTTCTTATTTATTATTATATACATACATTGCGTTTCTACGAGCTTAATTCTTTATAATTGCTATGAAGCATATATGATCAAGAAACATCGTTTTATCGAGAATATTATGCATTTTATGCGTAGGATTTATTGGCATCTATCTCTCGCATGAGGTCTTTACTCATGCACAGAGAAAAAGGTTTCTTTGAATTTTCCTATTTATTTAACTAAAATTTGTTTTATTGAAACAACATATGCTTGTACGAAATATTATTTGTTTGAATAAAATTTTGTTGTTTTATTCGAGAAACTTCTATTGTTTGACAGAAATAACATTATTATTTGAAGTAATCTTTCAATCAAATATATTATTTGATTACAACAAATACAAACAATGAAACAAATTATTTGTTTGAAAATGGCAAAATATATTGATAAAGGTTATAGTAGAGGCTATGATAAAGGTTCATGCAAATAATTGCCTTCTTAGAACAACCATTATATTTTTTGACCGAAATTTTTACAAAAACGATGGCTTATGCGTCTAACAACAGGATTAAATGAACAGCACTATATGTTATATCAATTATGTTTGTGCAGTACAATTTGATTACGCGAATGCCGAAGATAGACATTATCTGTTCAAACAAATAATGTATTTAAGACAAAGATATACATTGTTTCAAATTCAAACAATCGCACTTATTGATTTAAACATTGGTTTGTTTGGACCATTCCAAATAACAAATTTATTTGGATACAATAAAATTTATTAAATTCAAAGAAATCTTTTTCTCTGTGTGTATCTCGAAGAATATGTATGAAGAATCAGAAGGACGATCAACATCCGATCGCCGTAAACCCGATCCCATAAAAACTGAGGGATGATGCACACGACGTAAACGATGGGATTCCATCGCCGGCAATAAATATACAATTAAGCGTCGTTGATGTCGATACGAGCGTCGGGGACATTTAACGACATGATAAAATCAGGTGACAAGTGTCACGGCGAATGAACTACGGCGGATTACGGCGAGCGGTGTACAATAGAGGCAAATCTTTGGCCAGAGGGCGCGTCTCCCAGCTATAATTTAGGGCGTCCTACGATTTCTTCGATGGTACTTTAATAAAGCATCCAATGAAAAGAGAGAAAAAGAAAAGGAGAAAAAGAGAGAGAGAGACTGGCAGCAATATGTTCACAAAAAGGTAGTAAACTTCTCGAATGTATTGAGATGGTAATTAGAGTTGATGCAAGTTTGCCCAGAAGATGATACGTCGTATTTAATGATACGCTGCAATTATTTTTATGTACAATTTTGATTGGGATTTAGGCCCGGTTACACCAACGTTATTTTAGCTTTAAGCGAAATTTAAACATATATCTTCTTCATTTTTCTTTTTAAATAAATAAACACAGACACATATTTAGTCTCTTTTAGAGCCAAAATAATGGTGCAACCGGGTCTTAAAGATGCTGTTCAAAATGTATATTTCGTGAGAACATTATTACATATATATATATGTGCAATATATTAAATTATACATAGAGATAAGAAAGAAATATCTAAAAGGAAAATAAATTTTCTCATATATTTTCTTGAAATTGGATTTTATCATTTCATCGATGAGGCTAAGTTACTATACATGGCGGTACATATACCTCTTGCCACACTAGAGGCGTCTGGCCGGCGGAAAAATGAGATTATACTGGAAATTTAGGATTCACCCTCGAACGCGCGTTTTACCACGTATTATCCGAATCCACTTTGAATCCCTCCCGGCAAGGACATTTGATTCCCCCCTTTAGACCCCGGTAGCGTCCAACCCCTGTCCGCAATGTGCTTTGCGATTTAAATTTTGTCACGGGACAAATTGCCTGACAAATCGGATTTTCGCCATCGCGACGAGTCACCGGCGATCAAAGCTCGACATTTTGCTCATGTTTCCATTCGCTTTTTCATCCTACATGAAGTACAATTCACGAAAATCCTATCGACAGATCATCCGAAATGATCTGAATATTTTTCATCATATTCAAACATAATCTCTTTAGCAACCTATTTATTTTAAGTACATATTTTATCAATTTATATGTAAAAGCAGTATTTTAATTTTATTAATCATGGCATTTAATTTATTCCTGAACTGAAGCTTCTGATTATCTTAACACGTAATTAGCAAACTCCAAACAACATATTTGGATATAAATATATAACATGTGAATAAATTGATATTCATGTATAGCAACGTTGCGACGTGACTTACTCGAGGAACGGTGAATGAAGTCCGTCGAATCAGGACACACAAGGCAGAAACGATCTTTTTCTTCGCGACTCAATGGAAACTCCATGAGAACGGACGACCACCGAGTGGCACTCGCCGGCTACCTCCAGATGATGCTCGACGCTTTAATTAAGTGGCGTCTCCCTTTTCCAATGAAAGGGGCAGCTCACAAAAAATATCAGTCCTCCCCTCCTTGTCCACGGCGAATGAAAAGCTTTCGAGCTTCGCTACGCTTACGATACCCACCTCGGCGATCGCCATTGTCCGCCAACGTCCTATTTAAGAACGACGTGCAACAAGTATCGACATTCATCTGCATCTTTTATGTCCATTTCAAGCTGTGCGGTATACCTCTTTTTTTCATTCTTTTTTTAATTAATTATTCTTGCGTATGATCAGGTTGTTCTTAATAACGATTCGTCGTCTCTTATCTTTAACTCTTTAAATTTAATTTTTAATTCCATTTTTATTTTAAATTATTTTATTTATTATCATTTAACATACGAGAGAATGGACGAACACAAAATCGATATATTGTAGGTCGCGCTATTATAATTTTTCTTATGAAGTCATTCTTCAACACTGTATAACTTTTCTTTTTATATCTGACGAGAATCAGTAATTTTTAATTCTTTTTTAAATCTTTTTCGATAAATAAATATTCGTTTAACTTTTTCTTCATTGAGAACTTGGAGGAATGGATATGTCACATTAGAACATCCTTATACGGAAGTAGGTAATGAATGGCCAATGATAATGTTGCGTCCAGAAAATTGGGCACTTGGTAGCGATTATTTTGCGATAATTGCGGAGAGGATCCCTGGATATCGCCGGATGTCATATAATTACGCGGAGTCCTTTACGGTGTCGCGATCCAATGATTTTATCGCGATGCCTCGGTTTAACGAGACCGTTCTGCGTAAGCAATTGCCAAAAATAAAGCAAACCGATACGCACGACGCACCTTGATAATTGGCACGCAGATTACGCCACTCGGATAACGAAAGGACACTCCAAAACGCGGTAATATATACGAAACGTCAGATATATTAAATAAAAATTACGGATTTTTCTGTACCCTTACACATACGTTTCATTTTTATAATTTACGACATTGTTTAATTCGTATCAAGATGAAAGGAGAGTGGCTATCATAGTAACAATATATTTTTGCAATAAAATGTCGTAATCATGAGATAGGCAATCTATATCCGTACCGAAGTACATTTGTAATATATTCGTAATCACTCAAATTTTACGCAGTCAAGATCACTGACTCTTTCGCAATATGATTATGTATGATCCGCTATCATTTATATATCTTAACCTCGATAGTAGCAGTGATACCTTTTTTTCTCAGCACTCACGTCGATTGAAGAGTGAATCGAACAACAACGCGAGATGTAATCTCATCGATGGCAGGAGGTGCGTGGGAACGCGCAACATCTTCTAATTCACGGAATCCTCATGAATCGAGAAAGAGCGTATTTTAAGGTCGCATAAAAAAACACGATTGCCGGTCGCGCCGCACATATTACCCTCCTCCTCTCCTTTCCACCGTAACAATCTCGTAATGGAAAAAAGGCTTAACGGCGTAAGCGATCGTGTGGGGTGGACGCGGGGAAGGGAACGGATGCAATTTCGCGAGGAAGATAGAGGCGACGGCCGCGGGCGAAACACGCGTTTCCAGCCTGGGCGCACACGTGGCTCTCCCGCCGACACTGTATCAATTCTGTCAATTGTCAATTCGTCCCAGCCCTGCCGGAGGTGGGGTGAATAAAGCGCCGTTTGAAGTGCGGGATCCGCGTAATCCCATTTGCGGCGGTGGCTGCTGGGAGAGAAAGAGACGAGGACGGAGAAAGAAAGAAGGAAGAAAAGAGAGAGGGAGAGAGGGAGAAAAAGATCGAGACAGACATGAACACTTGCGCATCCTCGCCCCCGCCATTACCCTTGGCCCTTATTTTTTTAGCCAAATTCGCTCCTTCCGCGGGATCGAATCTCATCACTAAAGGCTCCCTCGCTCACCTTCGAGAGAGTTGATTCTTCCTTCTCTTCTCTTTTCTTTTTTTAAATTTTTTTTCTTGTCCTCCGTCTCCTCTTTCTTCTCGTCGTCGCCTCGTTTCTCAGCCATCTCCGCGCATTCGTTCCCCCGCTTCCATCCACCTCCATGAAATCTTTCTATGCACGCACTGACGGCGAAGCAATTGCAACAGAGTGCTCTCTCGCTCGCCCCGAACCTGTTCAGGACCCCCGCGGCAGAGCACCGCTCATCTGCTTAGCGATCCCTTCCTTCTTCCTTCCTCTCGTCCCGTCTCCGCGTCTTTTTCTTCGTCCGTTCCATCACTATCTTCCTGCTACTCGCGGGTCAAAAAACCACATGCACCGCGCGATGTAACACGATGCGCTTCCAATTCTTCCTTGACAAAGCCTCAGCGAAGTCAGATAGATAGAGAGAGAGAGAGAGAAAGGAAGCGACTCGTTATCTGATAAAATGAAATTAATTTAAAATAAAATATTTAAATTAACGCAGCAAATCCAATAAGTGTACATCTCGAACTTAGCCCGAAACGTCGATCCACATTTGTGGAAAGGTATATAATTTATATGATCGATATTGATAGCCAGCATCATCAACGAGCTGAAATTAATCTGCGCCCTTCTTCACTCGCATTCTTCTTTCAATGGACTGTCCTCGCTCTCCCCGCACCCGTGGCTTCTCCATCCTCCTCTTCATCCCTGTCGTTTCCTCTCGTCGCCCACCCTGCCTCCCGCTCCCTCTTTTCTGGTACTCTCGCTTTCTGGCCGGCGGACGGCTATTAATCCCGTCGTAGTTGGGGTCCAGGATTATTGAAATTATTATACGGCAGCGAACCCGAAATCGGGCGACGCGGGGAGGGCATGGCGTTTCGAGATTCCAACGCGAGCGCGCACACAATCGCACACGCGGTCGATCTCGACGCTCCCGTTTTGAGTTAGCTGTGCGTGCATGTTACGTGCCCACTCATTCTGTTTCTCTCTATCTTCATCTCTTTCTCTCTCTCTCTCTCTCTCTCTCTCACTCTGGGATCGTCAGCGGCACGGTATCACCCAGAAAGCGGGGATCCGAGCATGAGAACGAAGGGCCACGAAATAATGAGTCACCCGGCTATCCGGCTCTCGGTCCACCACCGTGCGAGCCCGAAATATCTTGTTCCGGCGCGCATTGCGTGCGTCTCGTGTCGGCCATTTCCACCGGAGAGAAAATGATAGCTATCGCGGGGCGGGGCAGTGGCGGTGGTAGCTACCACGAGAGACGGTAAATCCGTATTTAAAAATTAAAGCTATCCCGGAGCAAAAATGTGCAGCGACCGTAATGGCGAGGCCGACGTCGTTAGGGTGAACCACGCGATTAGGGACCGCTTAAAGAGCATCTACCTTTTTTTTTATCGTGGAATTATTGATAGTTTCAGAAATATAACTTACCAGTATAGATAGATAAGCGAAGAAGGCATATATTCAGTCAAAGTGGATTTTGGTGCCTAATAATATTTTTGTGTAAATTTTATAATTTCTAGTCAAGCAAGCTGCGTGCTAATTATTTGTCGGTCTTGAAATACAGTCCTAAACTAAAGTTATGGATATGTAATATCACAAATTAAATTTACAAGCAATTTAATAATATTGATGCTAACGATCGTCTTTAAAACACTGTAGAGATTTTATTGCGAAAAATATCACTTTAGCCGAGATTCGAATCTGGATCTCCTTCATTCTGTGCGGGCGTCTTAACAATTTCACTACCGAAGCATGTAATAATATTAATCGCAATAAGTAATACACTATAAGATATCAAAGGAGCAATGATAACCCTTCAGTTAAATAACATTTTATTATTTTTAACCTCCATGTCAAAATGTAAATCGATTCATTTTTTAACTCCTAAATTGTTTAATTCCATTGTTTTAGTTAAATTAACATATTAACTAAAAATAATAATTTAATTTAAATTAGTTTAAATATCAAATTAATTTAAATATATAAATTATTAAATTTGATATTATAAATTTATCTGTGTATGTGTTGAAAAAAACATCTTTTTTAAGAGATGTAAATAAACACGTTTACTTGTATAAGTTTTCAGTCTATTATTATAAATTCAATTAGTTTTTGTGCGCGTTCTTATTTGTATGTTTGTATATGTGTACATACTCTGAACATTTCGAAGACAGAAAAGGCGGGGACAATTATTTAAGATTGAAATTCTGATAAATTAATGAAAGCCGCGAGAGAACGGAAGAAACGAGAACGCATGCAGCTGTCTCTATAACTTTTAAAAAAGTTATCTCTAATCACGTATTTAATCTTACATTCCGATGTAAATGTTCTCGTTTCCTCAAATTATTCCTCGCATGCCGCTATTTAGTTTACTTTCGAATAAGTAAAGCCAACGGGTCTTGCTCTCTCGAGCACTCTTAAAACGGAATATTCGATAACTCTGCCGCCGCTATAATGCACCTGTGCTGTACTCCTCTAACCGGCTTGCATAAATCAGCATACGATCGCCGGCGGTAAGGAAACGCATCGTTGCTCGATGTATCATCTGTATTCCCGTGGCGATCGTAAAAAGTTCGTCTAAGGCAGTCTGATTTGATTTAAAGATTATTATTTTTTTCTTAGATAATATTGAGTGAAGATTAAAATTTTATTTCCAGAATATATTAAATCAATTGGAATGCGATCATACCACTGCGAGAAGTGAGTACTGCCGTGTAATGCAATCCGCATTCCTGTGGCGATCGCAAGAGACTTGCCGATAATTTTCTCTGGAATGAATTACCGTTCTTCTCCATAAATAATCCTGTCAGTTCTGAGTAAGAATAGAAATTTCGTTTTCAAAATACCTGAAATATTAATCGAATAATTAATAGTACATAAATTTTGCATTGAGTTTATTATTATTATTAGTTTCTGATGAGAAAAATTCAAATCTTAGCGAAAATTACTTGATATTTCAATTATTAAATATTTATTAAATACCATGTTGAACAATTTTATATTGATATGGCTAAAACGGCTGTTTTCTTTAAATTTATTTTTTAATATTTGGGATTATAATTTTGATTCAGAGTATTCCCCGATTCCCAAGATGTATACATATGTACGATTGTAAGCCGTCATTTCAATAATATTGCAGTCTAGTGAAAGTATAATCCACATCGTTTCACGGCGAATTATACCATTTGCGACAACAAAATCGGAGCTTACGCCCTACTTTCCCCTACAACATAAACTGCGTGTCGAAGGAGGGAGAAGCGTGCGCATAGAGGAGTGCACTGCAACCCTTTGTGACAGACGCCGCTACTTCATCGCGGTATTGTCACGCTGATCCGTGAGGGGTGCGGCCCAAAGGGGGCGTGTACGCAATTTATATACCTACCTACCTTCCTACCTACCCCTTTTACATTGAGGCGACACGGCGATCGCGCAGTGCATGTCGCTGAATACGACTAACCGTTATCGATCCTCGGCACATTGTTCAAGGAGGTCGCTTTCCAGAAGTTATGAGACTCGCCCCTCAGTCATGGCCTCGCGTGCCCCGCGTGCACTCGTTCCCTCTTCCTTGCCGTAGTAGCCGGTTATTACGGCGCTTAACGCGCCGTTTGTACGACGTCGCGTTAACTCGCCGTACTTTGTACCTGAGGATTGGACTTTCGTGAGGACAAAACGAGGAAGAAAAGGAAGGAGATTGATATCTAAGGTAGATTGATGAATGGATAACGTGTGCAATTTTGTAGCATTTTGATCTGAGTTAGAAAAGTAAGGCTTGTTACAAATGAAGAGATTTAATATATGCGATATATATATTTTTTTTTGTCGGACACTGTAATCGTGATTCGCGAGAGAAAACATTGATAGGATAGAAATGAAGTTATTCTAATTGCCATCTTCGATGAGAATACAAGCGCCATTTTGTTATCATTTAATTTTAATCATTAACTTTAAAACTAGACGTAACATGTATTATTAATCCTTAATTACTGCTATAAAAACTACTCCTAAGTTTTGAAGCGTCCTGTTTAAAGTGCAGAATGCAAATGATCCTTTGCTTTATGGCGATTGATAAAGAAAAGTTTAAAGTTTTTTTTACTCACAACCTAAAACCTCACAATACTAATTATACACATTTTATCAATCATAAAATTTTTGCTTCGGTTTCATTCCTTGTTCTAGTCGCAGGTTTAACAATAATCTTTTTAATAGCATTAAACATTGAAAATAACTAAAAAATGTATTATTTAATTTGAAATGCTGTTATTATTTCCTTATATGCGAATAATTGAGAATTTTATTGTAGATACATCGGTGGCCTTCATAAAGATCGTCACGCTAAATGATCTCAATAATCTTACGTCGCTCCATGACGTCGCAAGCACCGAGAATAAATTAATAACCACGTACGCTTAATTGACGTCAGGTTCGCGCGTTCGTTCAGATTAATGGGAGCTCCGTGCGTACCCCGAAAATCAACTGGGATAATAACTCGTCCCATCGATCCTCCTGAAGCGCGAAATTAAAATGTAAATTGAGAAACGCGCGCGCGCGAGGCGGTAGTTGTAATTGATTTACGAGGCGCGATCGCGATCGCGTCTCACCCGCGTATACGTGAGATCGAACGGCGCGCACCGATAAATCCGTAAAACGTTCGACAGGTGTTCCCATGGCAAGGAGGAAGTGATTTTGCACGGCAGTTAACGTCGTAAAGTGCTAATGTGCGAATTAATATAGCGGTCACTCCGCAATGTTGGTCGCGCATCACGAATCCTTGGCGGATATGACCGTCTCTCGCGTGTAAGTATCATATCTGCACGCTCACTATCACACGTACACGTAAATCGCGCAAGTCAGCCGACTCGTCAAAATAACTACATTTAGGTCTAAACGTCTCCCCGACATCCTATTTTCTTGGCGACATTCACCTGGATCGATGTAAAGAGAAACCGGCAATGATCTTACGTAAATAAGTTTACCAAACTTCTTCTTCTTTTTTCTTTTTCTTTTCTTATTTTAGCGAATACTTGCATTCATGAGAAACGGAAACAATTCATTGAGAGTTTTGAAAACGCGAAACGATACACGAAACGATTAAAAAAAACAATTTTAAAATATAAAGATAAGACCAAATTTATGCAATTGATGGAAATTTGATATCTGTAACTCCATATATTGCACTTTTACTATTATTATTTATCGTAGTTATTTTTTTTAACTTGTAACTAGAACATATATATTCTTTAAATCTTTTGGAGTGAAATCTCATTCCAAACAATTGAAAATTGAGCCAGTCTTGAAAAAAGAGTGAAAATATTTTCGCTCTTGAACAAGAGTGGCAGATTTTTACTTCTTAGGAGTGAGATTTTATTCTTTTGAAATAAAATTTCGCTCTTTTGGATTGAAAGTCACTCTAAGAAATGAAGTCTCATTCCAAAAAAAAGGAGTGAGATTTCATTCCTTTGGAGTGAATCTTACTCTAAAAGAAATCTTACTCCAAAAATGAGTGAAAATCAACCACTCTTGTTTAAGAGTGTAAAGTTTTCACTTTTTTTATTTCAGAAATGATAATTCGATGAAAGTCCGACAACCATATCGGCACGCAATTATCATTTCTGAAATTAATTCATTTAAATGAATTTACAATAGTTCAACATCTTAACGTTCTGACCGTTATGGCGCTTCTTAATTAAAAATATATATAATAATTTTATATTTCACTATTTTATTTTTCGTAATTTTACTCTATTCACTCGTTATGGTATATATTTATGCTAATTGTAAGTTAAATGTCAATTCTTTATATAGTTGAAAATTTTAAAACTTCTTCTAGAACTAATAACAAAAACTTTAGTATGTCCCAAGGACCTATATGTTCTCTTAGAGCGTCAGAAAAGGTATGTGTTTTTGTCATGAATTAAAGAGAATTTATCGCTAAAAATAAGTGAATTTTTTCATCCTTCTCCTTCTTCATTTTCTCAATGAGAACATCACGTCGCGCGACAAGCAGTCGGTCGCGGTTCGTTGCAAGCGAACGGAGCTTGCCGAAATATCTGCTCGACTCTGGCGTAATTCACGCCAGGATACCTTTCTCCCGATTAATTACCGTGACGGCGGTCTCAACGTTGGACTCTTTTCCTCCAATTAATTCATTATTGCATATTTCGTGCCGGCGTGCCGTCGATGACCGGATTCGCTATCGCGACATTCGCTTTGGCGGATCAACTTCGCCGGTCGGCGGAATGACACGACAGGGTCCGAACCCCTTGCGTGTCTACCTGGTCCAAGAACCCGGCCATCCGGCCACAAAAGTAATTGGCGGCACGCTGCTTGCGATTCGTTTAATTGCTGGGTCACATTCTCTTCTCGAAATTACCTTTCCAAGTATCGTTTCTGAGCCCGATCGAATCGTTTCTGTCATTCCTATCGGACTTGACAAATTCGAGACTCGAGTATTCTGTCGATACGATCGTCTCTTTCCATCAGCAATGTGGAGCTCTTTACGGGCTCATTAATAATCTCACGTTTGTACGGAAGCGTAAACGCGGCTCATTATTTCTCCCGTTATGCTGGCGGAGCTCTCAAGTAAACGAGGTCAAAAGGGTTTGTGCGTACTTCTCTCTCTATTTATCTCTATCTATCTCTCTGTCTCTTTGTCGTCGTAGTTTTCTTACACGTCACATTTATTCTAATGTTAGCTATCATCTACAAAAAAGGAAAAGGATTTGCTTGTAATATAGAGGTAGACATATTCCATCGCAACTTCCTGCTTATTTGTAGACGTTTACATACGTAATGAGCAACACGACACAATAAGGTATTTTCTTGACTATCTGTATATTGTCTTCTTGGTTCCGTGATACAGTACCTAGACGATACATACGTATATATACCACGTTTTAACTCCGTTCACGATCTTATATTCGTAGATAACATAAATGTATAGTTCATTTTTTCTCGTTCATTGTGATAGGGATCCCCTTCTGCCCATCCGATTAACGGCAGCGGAAGGATCCGTGATTGTCGTTCTTTCTCAGGGTATATTACAGCCAATCTTGATAAAGACGACGAACCTGTTGTAATCCTTAGTCGCGACAAAAAGGGGAGACTTATTACAATCTGTCGGTCGACGCTTAGATTCCATCGTGTCCATGTTTCTCATTAGACGTTTATTATCCGGACGACGCAAGGTGCTGCATAAGGTTGGCATACTTCCTATGGTATACGGTAACACACGTACACCTACGGTAGTTCGTGTCCCGTCAAATGTGTCGTTATTGCGTCGTTACTCACGTGACGGACCGCCCCCTCGATAGACTAACAAATGAAGTCCGCGAGATATGGCCAACTGGCGAAACGCACGCACTTGCCACGAGCCCGCATCATAAACACGCGCGGTGGTGCTCCCTTACGTCCCGACCTTCCTCACGTAAAATCGTGACCGACAACGACGGAGCGGTGGCCAAGCCCGAGCGATCTCGCGACCGGAAGTACTCGGCACTTCGGAGCGAACGCCGGGGTTATGCATATTTCCCACCGGCGGATACCGCGAGATGATACCACGCAGCATGACGCGGCGAAACGCCAGTAGGCTGTAAGTGGAATAACTCGTGGATTATTGTCCGCTGGTCTTATCGTGGAGGCGAAAAAAAGACGACCGACGTTGGACAAGTCTCGGCGCTCCCGGAAACGTGAACGGAATACAAACGTTTCTGTCTAGATAGAGCACTTGTGTAACGTTGGATTTCGTACGTAAGGGTCGCGATACGTACGTACGTTCAGCAACAATAACCTCCGAGAGCACGCGACCGTAATATTGCAACCGTACCGACTGTTTTTCCCTGCGTTTCTCTTTCTCTCTCTCTCTCTCTCTCTTTCTCTTTCTTTTTCTCTCTTTCTCTCTTTCCTCGCCACGCTGCATCGCACCGACTTTACCGGGAACGGTAATTAACTGTCTGCGATCGCGATGCGCCGCGTCGTCACATCGGCCCTCGGTATGCACTTCAAGTCCTGATCGAGTCTTGGGAGCCTGGGATCGCGCGCTGAGAATCCACGAACGTTATTCTCGTTCCAGGGCCGATCTTTTCTTAGCGGTCGGATGCTTTTAATCCTTCCTTTTGCCTCGAGGCACGCATGTGTACGCTATTAAACGAATACTGAAGTGAGTTTGCACTGACAATCTATGTTGTAACCGATCCTTTTATCTCTCTACTCTTATCTAGCTGGCAGTGCTACTTGTAATAATATGGACGGTAAAATCAAAATGAAATTAATTGCTATTAATCACTCTAGTTAATACTGAGGAATATTAATCTTTTTTTTATATATATGGAATATGGAAAGAAAATTTGATTTGAAGAACAACATGAAAATTTAATTTAATCATGATAGTATAAAATAAATAGGGTAAATTCGGATAAGATGGCCATACGCGGAAAATGGCCATAGGCTTTTAAAATGACTACAAAAATGCTCTATTTAGCAATTGTTGAAAAAATTACAGCCTATGGTTATCTTTTCCGTATGGCCATAATACCCTAGTTTACCCCAGACAGAAAACTCGATAAAAACAAATTTTTATCAAATTATGAAGAAACGTGAGGGTTTTTGTTATTTTGTTATATTATTATTGCGTGTAATTTAAATTTAAGGAAAATCGAGAGAAGCTGAGGAGAATGGAATAAAGGACATTCTACAATGAATTACCAATCACAATTGCTTTGTGAAAGCCAATCGCGAACGACGGAGTGTTTACAACTCATTGTAGAATGCTCTTTAGAATTTTGCGTGTCGTCAACACGATAACGAGAACGTAACGTAAAAATAACAAGAAATAGCCGAGAAATAAGTATCCCTTATTGTTAGTTAAATATTTTTTTTATCACGAAACTTCTTGTTCCCACTTTTACGTATTAACACATAGTAAACTCTTTCGAGACTTAAGAAGTCAATTACCGTATCCGTAAAAGTTATGATCCTTATTACATCGGCGTGTTAGACGCAGAACCGTAAAATTATTTCCCGCCGTATGTCGTTGATGCACATCAGAAATCACTGCGTAGCGTGAACACGGAAAAATTGTTGCTGGCAGTTTCTCCACCTCTCTACATTGATTTTCTGGAACGGCAACAATGTGAAACCGGTCTCTCTTAATACATAGCAGTTCCGTTACCAATTCCTGAAATTAGTGTACGCTTTGAAGCATCTTCTCCGAGCACGAAGAAGCGAACCGAAAAAAAAACAATGCACTTTCGAATTTAATTAACGGTTTGGGGGCGGTACGACTTATAATTTTTCCGATATGTTTTTCCACAAACTTTTTTCTTAATCCTAAATTAAGCTTATATAATTATTTTTCTTAATTCTTTGCAACGTATGAAATGATGAAAAACGTAAATCAATTTTATACGTCGTAGTTCAGTTTTACAGCCGAAATGTATTCAGAAGAGTACGGTAAATTAGATGTATAAATTATATTTATGTGACTCTACAATTTTATTAAAAAACTTATTACAATTAATACAATCATTTTTTAACATAATATGATTCGCATTGAGCATACAGTATTGGACGCTGTAAATTCTAAATAATATATAATTCTCAACTTTTCGTTAAAATTGCAAACTACATCTTTTAGTATTTAATATTTAAATGTTATTTGATATCTAAATTTTTAGAGCCACTTTTCTTATCCCTACCAAGTTCGAGGTATGAAGACGCGATTCTCGAGATGTAGCGAGTTCCGAACGCGACGACCGCGAGCCGAGATATCAATCCGTCAAATCGACGACTCGCGCCAAAGCTTTCGCTCGTGCGCCGTATGAAGTGGTCTATTTAAAAGCAGTAGATATCCGTGATCTCTCTGGAAAGAGTCTCGAGATGGAAACTCGATCCGACACATCATCGGCCGGCGATCCGCCGAGACCCGGACGTGCGAGATATAACTGGAAATGAGATAAAGAAAATTGCGAATAATTCAAATTCAAATTGCCACGGACATATTCACCGACAAACAGTGATTCGATCGCGAGAGGGAGAGCACGGTGGATGAAGAAAGAGAGAAACAGGGAGACGGAGAGGCAAGAGAAATGGAGAGAGAGAGAGAGAGAGAGAGAGAGAGAGAGAGAGAGAGAGAATGAGCGCAAGCGCGCGAAACCACTCTACAACTTTTGATATCGATGCATCATCTCTCGATCCTCGCACCGGCTTCTCTGATCGATTTTCATTCCGCGGGTTGCATGGCGGCTCGCTATCCGGGTGCTATCTTCAACCACCTCGCCTTCGTTGACTCGTATCTACGGGGTGCCCAAAAAATAGCCGTGTAACGAAATACTCGGCAAGAGATTCACAGAATTATTAACGCGATTGGTAAAATTAACGCGGTCAAAGTAGAATGACAAGATACTGAATAGACCGAATTTAGTCCAACATGCCATTTCGAAATGCTAACTGCACATAAAAGAGTTTAACATACATAGAGTAAATCGTTCGAATTTCCGTGGATGCCGATGTATCCATATTACTGACCAGAATATGCGAGATAGTCACGAAGATGAAAATAAATAACCCACTGTTGCTAATTTTAAGATTCACGAGGAAAGGAGAAGCATTATAGCTTTTGAATAATTCGTAAACTCATCGGATTTAAATAGATCGATTTCTCGTGTCTTATTTCTACTCTATTGATGTTTTAACTAATAACTTATAATTACATAGTAAGAGAACTGAAAAAAAAAATAAAACAGAACAACTCTTCTTGCCTATTATAACACTTAGCAAACGAATCGAGAGAGACACCTTGTATAAAGGTACATGTAAGGCCCCCCGCTCTACGGGTAGTGTAAGATATCAGCTAAGAAACGGGCCCGTCCGAGACTTTACGACCGCTCTTATAATTATCTCCAATAAATATCTCCGCGGCACGAGAGCGTATATCGAAATACTTCGGCGGGTCAGAGGTGAGCTCCTACCTCCATCTTTCGATCAACGCGTTTCTTTTGGTCGCCCCGCGCGTTCTCACTGATAAATTTATAATGTTAAGCTCGCGAGAGAGCGCAATATCGCGAAAGGGCCGGGACGTTTTCCCCCCCGCTGCAATAAGGAATGGGCCCTCTTAATAAGCCATGTGACCACACGCGAACGCGGGGATAAAATCACTTCGTCCTCCTCCTCATCTTCCTTCTCTTCCTTCCGCTCCTCCTCAGAGGGATCGACGAACTAATTTCGCGATTCGAATCTCGATTAGTCCCCGCGACCTCGCTCGTATCGCGCTCGTACGCGCAGCATACGAGCGCGAACGAGACGAGTAGAGCAATCGCTTGCCGGCGATCCGATACTTTCGATTTGCTTACGCCTCTAGCTGGCAATATCTGCAACCCTGCACTAAACAACCTACAGCAGTCTCGCGATACTGTAGAAGAACTAAATTAAAAATCCAGAGTCGATAACAGCCTAGGTTGTGTTGCATCCATAGACATCTATATAATACACTAAACTATTAACTCTGTCCTTTTAATTGTTACTAAAAAGTATGTATGACATGCGCAGAACAAGGCTTGTGTATGCCTAGAATAACATATTTTATATACTTTTGTGTACATTAGAACCAATCACAGAGGGGCTGGTCATCTGTGATTATTGGCATCTCTTTCCTATTTGAGATTCCTATACTGCGAATTGATCTTACATAGGTTACATTTGTACGTAAGAAAAACAATAATAGAAGTTAGCAGTCTAGTGTATTATATAGATATTTGTGGTTACAATGCCGTGTAATGCTTTAATCCTCCATCTTCTTAAACTCGAAGTGAATAATTTTACATCGAAAATATTTTGAAAAGTATTTAGTATTACATGTGATAATTATATGTAATACTAATAACTTACACTGTGACATTATATTAATAATAAATACTTCTTTTCTTATGGAAAATGCTCTAGAGAGTTGATTCTGGAGTTGCAAACAATTAAGAAATTCTTGTGTGTGGTATACGGGGACTTTGGACCACACAGTGCATATCTACAGATTAATTAACCACGTGTACGATAGAATTATTATCATCAAGCAGCGTTTATAGTTCGAGACACACTCGCTCATTGACACCGAGTGATATACGTTAATTCTCTGGATATACACTGAAAGAAAAGATTGGCTGCTGCAGCAAATTAGATGGTAAATATGATGACATAGCATTTTTAATTGGTTACAGCAGCCAATTTTTGGTTGCAGCAGCCAATCGAAATCCTATACTGACATTGCGGATAGGCTAACGCAACCAAAAATTGGCTGCTGCAGCAAAATAAAAA
>NW_017257841.1:936277-936923 GCF_001594055.1 Mycetomoellerius zeteki | reverse complement strand
GCAGCCAATCTTTTTTTTTTCAGTGTAGAAGTCATTATTAACTCACGCCTCAATTACGAAGGTATCGAGCCGATGATCGCACAGGTTACAGTCAAATAAAACGGCACGTTAACCTTTAGAGGGCCGGCATTTTTGCCTTGAAATTTTGAATTTTTTTAATGTAAAATTCATGTATATATTGAATGTTTATGTCACAAAGAGTCGACGAGTTTTCCACTAGCCACTATAGTGGCCAGTCCGATTCGCAACGGGATGGCCAATGTGGAAAATTTTCATTTTTTGTTTTTAGTATTCCTAAGTGTTTTTGATGTCGCAGAACACGTTTCTGAAGTCAGATTATCGAAATTTTATATAGAAATAGAGTTATTTACCTAGATAAATCTAGATAAGTCGAATTGAATAACATAGACGTACATATGAAACTTTCCTTTAGCGTAATCCAGGACTAACGACGTGGAACGATGTAGAAAGTTATGTAGTCCCTTTTTTCGTTTTTTTTTTACATTTTATATATTTTTATTTTTTTACATTTTTATTTATTTATTTTTTATTTATATTATTTTTTGCTAATTATCATTTTCCACCTATCAAGTGAAAATATTGGAATTTATGGCAAAATCTGTATTGTATGAAAATCTTCAAAACA
>NW_017257841.1:850079-936088 GCF_001594055.1 Mycetomoellerius zeteki | reverse complement strand
TTCCCTTCATCCGACCCGGCCGAACGGGGGTTCGACGCAGCTGATCTCTCCGTGTATCCGGACGTGCCAATAAGACGAGATCGCGAGATTAACGCGTCATTAAATAATTACGACGTGCTCGCCGACCATACTATCGTATGGCGGGATGACCGGAGTTCTTCCCGCATTACTAGTCACGCATACGAGCACGCGTCGCGGTTGCGGCGTGAGATAACGAATCTCAGTGAACGCATAGAAAGAATGGTTCTGTTGAAATATCTAAAGATTTAACTAATTACAAATCTGAAAATATAATTTTATTGGACTATCAAAATAATTAGGAGGGACGCTCAAGCTAGTCGCACAAAATGCCAAAGTTTTTTTGCAGAATTGCTTATCGTGTGTGAATTTTCGGCATAATTATTTTGATAGTTTAGTAAAATTATTTTCAAATCTGTATTTAATTAAATAAGTTAAACACTTCGGCAAAATCGGTCTTTCCGTGTATACATATATAATGAGCGAGCGAGCGCGCAAGTATGCAAGTACATGCGATGCAACGTATTCGTATATGCGTGAAGAAGGAAAGGAGGACCCTCTCGCCCGTCATCCGAGAGATCCGCCTAATTATTCTTTCCATTTGGACTGCTTCCTTACCCGAGCGTAGACGCCAGCCGTGGACGGGTGACCTGGCTCCGCGTACTGGAACGACGAAGCGATACGCACGGGGCGAGGATATCTCTTCCATCCCGGACCTTCACCGTGCGTCTCTCCTCTTAACTAACTCTAAACCGACACACCCATCTCGTGTGAGTATCGATCAGGGTAAATGTCGCGCGGATAAATATGGCTGCAATATCTTCGAACAGCGAACCCGATAGTAATTTATAAAGTCATTAAAAATTATGATTGCTTATTTCATGGATACCGCGAACTCTTTCAGAAATAATGACGAGCAATAATTGCTGTATAATTATCATTGGAAAATATCGCGATTATGGAATAATATTGTATTAAGATGTACCTACAGTAAGTTTGAATGGTACACGTTAGATTATACATTTTTTCGTAATATTTTAAATGTTTTAACCTTCGAAAACTGACATGAATCTATCGGGCACACTCAATTATATCCTTCTGAAGGTAACGGTAGATTTATTGGACTAACTCAATTATAAATCTCTTTATAAAAAATGTCACGTGATTCAATTTTTTTTATATTACATCTAAAATTTCAATTATTCTTATTAAAAAATATTAATTTTTTTGATATATTGGTTCTTTAAAATTAATTAGTGCTTTTTAATTAACATAAATTAAATGAGTCTTACAGATCCAACATCAGTAATTATGTTAGATCTTAACGTCAGCTGCGAAAGATTAATTATATTCATATCTATAATGTAATTTAATTTTTTTAGTAGATTACAAATAAAGTGTACAGAACTTTGAAAAGGGTTTATTTCGGGACTTTTATATTAAACAAAAAACATTTCTTTACTTAACGTTACGTAAACGAGAAATATCTAAAATCATATATTAATCTACGTTTTCAAGAGATAAATATGTATTTCATATGATGGATTTCCTTTTTTTACGGTACGAGAAATCCATAAAAGTATAATTCAGTGAAGGTACATTGATAACCATGCAAAAAATCTTAACGAGTATGCTTCATGTTCTATTATGTGATAAATCGGTTGCGGTACGGCGCGATTGCGTGCGTGTGGTGATTCGCGCGCGTCTCTGACGCCCGGATGTGACGTTCGCGCGTAAAGGACGAATGCGTAACGGGAACGATAATGTGAATGCGTTGACGTAATGAACGGAAGGAAAGAGCTTTCATACAACAAAATATGTATGCATTATCTTGAAGCGAATGAAATATAGTTTCTTCGATTTCTATAATCCTTCGGTATCAATGTACTTGAGTATGGCAAATTAATAATTAAAAAAATGAAAAATCGGATCCTGAAGAGTAGCACCGAAGGATTAGCTTATATAATCAGAACCGTCGTGTTTCGCATCTAACTCTTCGGTAATTTCGAAACTGTCCTCTCCATTCTCGAAAGATAATTTCACCCGTAAGGAGGTGATATTCGTAACAGCGTGAAGGAAAAGTTAGCCGCTTCGCGGGTGACCGCGTACGCTCGAGGTTGCGCAAGCGACAGTCGCGGTGGAGCGGCGCCGATCTTGGCGCGGCGGCGTGTGAAAATGACGCCGCGAGGATGACGGCGTGCCGCGCCGAGGAATCGGACAGACGACCTCTCTACTCGCTTTCACGGCGTGCGTCCAACTCTCTCGTTGAGACATCGCGCTAGCATAGTAGCATGGACACGCTCGACGAATTCTAGCGGACATGGCCGGCCCAAAGCCGAGGCGCCCCTCATCCCGACGGCACACAATGGACGCCCCGATCTCCCGCTGTCCCTCTGGCCTTCTACGACGTCGTTCCTCTATGCTAATAGGTTTCCCATTTCTTAAACGAGTCCGGGCGTCGTATCATATTCTTCTCTCATTTCCTCCCATATTAACTCTAGCTTGTGATTTTTGACCTCGATTTAAACGCCAAGAGATGTCTCGTGGAAGATACCGCTGTTAGAAGCAGCACCTCAAAACGTGAGAATTGAGCTGGAAGATGTCACTTTATAGAAGTATTTATGCTTAATCTACAACGTATTTTTTGCTTCTTACTCCTTGCCTTTTGCTTTTTCCCTTTTTACGACCGTTTTATTGATAATCATTTCTTGTCTCTTCTTCGTCAACTTTTAATTCGGGCGATAGAAAATGAAAAAAACAGGATAAGAGCCAAAAAGGCAAAAGTAGTAAAGAGCAAGAAACAGAAAACAATATAATATAATATTATAGTATATTATAGATTAAGTTTTAAGGTTTCTTTAACTTTCCGTGACGACATATGTTTTCAGTCTACTTAAAAATCTAAGCTTTAAAATATCCACGATATCGCAGAAGCAGTCTTTGATCATTCACAAGTCCCATAAATATGGACCCCTGTATCGAGCAAGCGGACGGAGAACCCGTGCAGTCGTCATAACCCTTGAACACGCAGGAGATTGTCCCCGTAACGGATTCGTCCAGCGCGCCGATGGAGTAGCGGTGACTTTTATTCCCGATAATGACAGAGAAGGAACGGGCGGTAGCGGAGGTAGGGAGGAGGGACGAAGAATGGGGGACCTGGACCTTGACGCAGTACGTGATCAATTTTAGGGGCCCCGGCGCGGTGTGCTTATAGGTGCGCGCCTAACTACGATTTCGGCGTAATTATATACGTGCCCTCTCTTTCCTCTCTCTGTCCAAGTGGCGGCGGCATCTCAGGACGCGGTCACAATATCCCGGACCCCTCGAACCGCACTCGGGGTCCGGGGTTCGTCATATCACATCGTGTGATTACCGCGCGACAAACCGTGCGCGAGCGCGCAGTATCGATTCCGCAATTTGCGTCGCCGCCTTTCGTGGAGCCCTACGAGAGGAAAGAAAGCCCGAACAGTGAATCGGCGTGGAGGTGGAGATCGAGATTGGTGTTGAGACGCGCGGGGGAAGAGTAGGGGTCCGCGGGGCGGAACTCGAGGAGGAAGGTTGTTGAAGGATGAGCGGTCATCGGGTCTCTTGGCCCGGAGGAGCAGATGGCTACGAGACGAACGTAATTGGCGAGCCATCGAGATTATTGCCCGTGGCTCGTTCTGCCTCCCCTCTTTCTCCTTCCTCCCGCTACCACTGCGGTTTAGGAGATATACGGCGTGTTGTAGCGCGAATGTAGGATTCTCCCTCTACGATATTCCAAATTCGGAAGAACTGTCCTCTGGCCAGATTTAGAGGGGCAGAGATGAAGCAGGATATTTAAAAGAAGACTAGAGAGCTACAAGGGAGAGGATTCTGCACCCGTGATTGTCTCTGAGGGGCCCGTAACACGGAACAGTCTAGACCGTCATGCACCTGCTTCGGGCAGTGTTGTTTTCGCGATGAAAAAAAAATGGTAGGTGTAAGAGAACGAGCCAAACTGGGCAGAGTTTTTAAGGCCAAAACATTTGTCGATGAACAGCCCGGCCACATTGACCGTTTGTCGGATCCTAAAAGAACGAATTAAAACCTTTATCAAATTCTGATATTGTAAAAGTTTCAAAATAGGAAAACCGTAAATGCAAGATGAGATGTATTCGTCGACGAATACAATCTTTCAGTAAAATTCTACAGTTCTACAATTTCTCTTTCAATTTTTTAAAGTTATATATTACGTAAAACTGCTTTAACACTTTCGTGTTTATACGTTTTTGCTGATGCTCGTCCAAAGTTATCTTCAGGCGTGGAAGATGCGTTATATCATGTGAGATATAAATCACCATACCTACGTATCAATTGTCATAAAAATATCACTTATGTCAGTGAAGTTTTAAAGCTATGGCATACAAAAATTTTAAGCAATAAGACATAAGCAATAAGCAAATCAACATTTTGGATTTACTACAGCTAATTGCCTTTATGTGATTGACCAATTCAATTGCATACGTTTTACTTTAACTTTTTTATGTTTCATAACTTTTAAATCTAATCTATAAAGTATTCTCTCCTTGCTTCTTGTTTCATGCTTTTTATTTCATGCCTCTTTTCTTCTTTGCAACCATTTTACGACAATCATATTTCTTTTCACGTGTTTCTTGTCTCTTCCGAAGTTCGTCAACTTCTATCTCGAGCGACGGAAAACGAAAAAACTGAGGCAAAAAGGCAAGAAGTAAAAAATTGATAAAACGCAAGAAACAGAAACAAAGAGCACATTGTAGATTAGGCTTTAGCATCCTTCAGACCGGATCGTTCAGATTAAGACCGGCGAGTGCATCTTGGTGTCGCCGCTTGTTTACTGACGATCCTCTGGGATCCGGGAGAATTCGAAGAGCCTGCCGCTTCAAGGCAGGATAAGAAAGAGCCTGCCGAGGTCCGTCGAGGCCGCGAGACGTCCGTTCGTCTCGACGACATCGTGCCTCGCATGCGGGTCCCCAGAACCGTGTTATATCCGCGTCCTTTTATTTTCGTCTCCGGCTCATTCTCGACGTAGCCGACGTGGGTACCACGACGCGGGTCACCTGTCTCTCGTGCGCGCGCGTGTAAAATGACTTTTACGACGAGCGCTTCTCCCGGGCGCTGTCCGCAGGAAGTCCGTGCTCCAGGGAGAGAAGTTGACCTCTCGGCGCAACGAGGTGTCTCATTCGATTCCGCCTGACATCGGTCCGCATCGCTCCACCAGTCTCCGTAAACGTCGTGTAAATTTTATTCTGTGTATTCGTATCCGGCGCTCCTCGCTCTAAGCGAGCTCGCAGCCATAATTTACGGGCGAAATGTCGCTGCCGTGAAGACGCGCCGAGCGTCAATAGCTAGATGTAACGAGCGGGTGCGTATTATCCGCGCGGCGACGAGCTAAGACAGATGTTCGAGACTCGATACCGTCTCAGTGCTGCTGTTGCTACTGCTGCCGTTACTGATACGTCTCTCTTTCTCTCTATCTTCCGTACGCAACGACGATGAAGTAATATATGTGCGTATACGTGCGTACTGGAGCACGCAGTTAATCGCAAACGCGGGAGGAAACGTTTGCGCTCTCGCGCGATACCGCTGGAAGGCTGCCGCGAGAGACGGGGACGGCCGCGGAATGAAGGCGAGACATGACGTCGGGCTATTCCGGCATAACATAGTTGCCGGGCGATTATAATTTGTCGGTTAAAGGCCTTCGCGGAACTTGCGTGGCGCGTCTTCTGTAAATTCCTTTTGACTCGCGAAGCACTTTAGGGTATATTATAATCATGCATCCTTCTGCAGGGAATACGAGGCATGTTAGAAAACAGGGGAATTGCGTTTAAGTGCAGTCTGGCAGAATCGAGTAGTCTGTATTACTGAACATTTATCAAGTCCGTTTATTAATTCCTTGATATTCAGTCAAAGCATTTAAACTAACGTTAAAAATTTTAACATTGTTGTTTATTTACATCGATTGAAAAAACGTTCTTTTAATATTGGTTATTACGATAAATATCATCACATGCCTCAGGCATGTGGCGATTGAATTAGTATACTGTTAAAAATAAAAAATGTTAATTTCAACTTAAAGACATACAGTGTGCCTGCTTAAGCAAGACCTGCTTTGACTGAATACATGGTCTTTTTCGTTTATCTATGTTAAAAATTTTAATTCCTACATTTTACATTAACGTAACGACGTTCTATAAAAATGATAATGAGCCATTAATATAACGTTATCGGGAGTCAACGCTGCGTTACGTTTTACATCTTTGCATTCACAGCATGTGTGCGTCGTCCTCGAGCGTGTACCGCGCGTCCGCATTTTTATTTTTGCGAGCCGCACCGAGAGACCGACTCGCCGTTTTCTTGACAAGGACATTACCTCCGGCCCAGCGAGAGCGAAGCGGAGAGGCTTAACTTTGATAAATCCCCGCTGGGATTTGACGCCGGTACCGCACCGCGCGTGTCTAAAACAAACGATGACCGTGGCAATTAATCTCCGCGCGTCGATGTAAATGCACGCGGATAAACCGAATCTCGCGAATATCTCGCGCGAGAAGAACGCGGTGCTAATTGCTCGTTAATCGACGCGGGGGTTTGTACAAAACGAGCGTTCGGAGTAGGGTATCGACGCGGCGACGCTATTGCGCGATCGCATAAACGGTTCGAGGACTGGAGGGGATTATATTTCCGGAGATTTCATCATCGTTAAAATCTTAATTAATACGTTCCATGCCGCGTGAGTCCGGTGACCCACGTTAGGACTTCCCGTTCAGGCTGTTTGATATTTCTATAAAAAGAAACATATACCTATAGTTATAATTTTTATATCGTAGACTTTTTCTTTATAATAATCATTTTTGTAATTTTTCAACTATTACGAAATACTTAACAAATATAACACAATCAAGAATACCGTGGGTCATCGATGATCCACGCGGCGTAAATAAGTCACCTAAAACTGGTCCAGTACGAAACATGTTCAGATTACAGAGACAGTACATGGAAAGGAAGATTCCACCGAAGTATCTTGATAATAATTATCAAAATAATTATGTAGAATGACGCTCAAATCGGTTGCTACAATGTCAAAACTTTTTGTATAACTCATGCTTGAGAGATTCCTATATGCAATTATTTTAATGGCCCAACAAAATTATTTTCAGATCAATGGCTACGTTTATACCGTGCATTTAGGCCATAGCCTATACAATAGGTGTCCTTGTTTATCCTGTAGGTTAAACAAAGACACCTATTGTATAAGTCGCGGACTAAGCACACGATGTAAACGTAGCCTATATCTAGCTAAATTTTTACATACTTTAGTAAAATCGTTCTTTTCGTTTGTGTATACAAAGAGACTACACATATATACTTTCTCTCTCACAGGATTTTGACAAAATCGCTCGCGGCCAAGCTCTGTTTCTAAAGTTTCGAAAGAAAGTGCGTTTTCGCATACGTCTCCACCGGGCATCGGACTGCATTGCTGTATGCGTCCGATTTTACGAGACACGGAGTGAGGCTTGCCGCTTTCTTGACAGCGACATTACGAGTCGGTAGGCCGACAGGCAGGCAGGCAGGCAAGCAAGGCAGGCAGACCGGCGGTCGAAGGAGAGCCAGTTGGTCACAGTGGTTGCTTCTGCCGCGAGCGGACTCGTATCCATTTCCATACAATGGCAACCGCGCGCCATTTCCATACGCGTCGGGTCGCGCTCGTGGTTTCACACGCGCCACGCTCGGTTTTTCGCAATATCGCGAAGTTACGTGCCTGCCTGCATGCGTAGTACGTGCGTGCGTGTCCTGCTGGCGAGCGTGCGTGCGTGCGTGCGTCGCGACGAACGAGAGACCGCGGAGCATCGATCCGAACGCGCGCTGCACGCGTTGCCTTTCTCGGCGGGAATTAGAACGTCGTTAAGTTCGCGGCTCGAATTTCTCGACTCTTTGTTTGTACATTTCTAATTACCTGCGATGTCTGTTAAATCGTTCACCGTTCGCGCTTTTATATTCAATCCTTTGCCAGTAACGCTAATGTAGATCGGTCAACCTGTGATACGTAATATAGAGTGAGCGATGGAATTTTAGTCGGCACGTAATAAACTTTCCGTCTAACTAACTCTTATCTTTTCATGAGTTCATAAGAATAATAATAACAACAATAGCAACTTTATTATGTAACGCTATAAAGAAAAAAAATTACGGTAAAACAAAATAAGAAGAGAAATGCATGACCAAAAGATGAAGTATCAGCAATAACGCTGTTATCCTCTAAAAATGAAATGCATTTCAGTCTAAAAATCGTGACCTCGAAAAATGAATCGGTGTATTATTACTAAAAAACAATAAATATTCGCTGATGATTATATCAGTTATAAGTGTAGCATTGAATTCATTAATAATACACTGATTCATTTTTAGAGAGTAAGAACCTAAACCTGAACCTAAAAACTAATAAACTAATTTAATAACAAAAGAAATAGAAAATAGAGATAAATAGAATTAAATATACTAAAAGATATACAAAATATACATATAAAATAAGGAAGATATGAGACAAATAAAGTGACTGAATATAAAAAATACGCAAATTTTTACATATAGGTATTGTTTCGTTTTTTAGTCTTACTTTACTTAAAAATTTGCAATCAAATAAAAAAAAACGGCGAATCATAAAAGCAGAATTACTTCAACAAAAGTTCATTGTACGCTGATTAAAATTTTGATTCTAACACTAATTCGTCCGTATATCTTCATTAGTTCGGACCAATACTTGAACGGTCGGAGAGCAGCATGGTAGCGAGATTCACGATCGTGCATAAGGGGAACGCACGTGAGATTTATGTTTAAGAGTTGCTGTGACTTAACGACAGGCCGCTGTAGCATCCGTGGATCCGTGCCGTGCAGTCGCGGTTGATGTACGCGAGGTGCACGGTACGGCGATTGACAATGAGTGTTCCCGCCGTAAATTTATTCCTGTGGAAAACGACGACGAGGACGACAGTGATACGCGTGTTGTCGTGCCAGCGCAGCGCGACATCGGGCGGAAGTCGTACGCTTCGTAGCATCTCGCCGCGCAGACTCTCGCCTGATTGATTGCTCGAGTACGCGTGTGCACGCCTACCGCGCGCCTATTAAATCCCTTCTCACCGTTATTAACCGTCCCGCAGCCGGCCTCGGCATCTACTTAACGTTACGTATTCCGCGAGTCGTTACGCGCGCGCGTATGTGCGTACCAGGCATCCGAGCACAAGCTCATCTAAACGTAATTAGGAATGCAAGCGCATAGTGCGAAATTTGTCTAACTGAGATAAGCATAAAAATATTTTATTTTTATTGCGTTTGTGTAAAATGTAGAATATTCGAAGAGTTTATTGGAATCTCAAGCATGATCTCGAACAATTATGGCGTCACGTGTTTTTTTCATGAAATCACGCTCTTATTTAATCAGAACAAAGACGGGAAGTAGTATCCGCCGAATAACTTGAGCTAGTTAATATAAAAACCAAGATTGTATTTCATAGTGTGTAATAGCACTGCTTCTAATGTAGACAAAACTAAGCAAAACAGTCAAAACCGATCCTTCTAATCCTGACTTGCACTATTTGCACGTTTTTTTTTCAAATAATAATGGCTTTCTTCTTAATTTTTCCTCTTCTCGCTGAACGGTATTTTTAGTCGCTCTCTTATTGACGTATCATTAAGATGACAGCTCATCAGCCAATGAGGAGATAGATGCTACTAAATTTTCTGCAAGGAAAAATTTTGCTGAAGTATCTAAAAATTTAACTAGAAACAAATCTGAAAATAACATTGCTGGACCGTCAAAATAATTACATTGGAATCTCAAGCATGATAAGCGATACTGCAAAAAGTTTTGACATTCTAACAACGAGTTTGAGCGTCCTACTTAATTATTTTCATGGTGCAAAATTTTCAGATCTATACCTAGCTTCAGCAAACTATTCTTCCCGAGTATATTTGTGTGTGAATATATATTTGATTTCGTGTATCAATTTTGGAACTCTTGTCTAATTATACAGCGTAAAAGGTGGACTATCTTACGTCTGAAATTCGGGATCAATATGGCTTGTAGGTCGATAACCGTCACGGTTGTTTCCCTTTGTGAAGCGACAGGATTCGGGACGAGGAGAGGTCGCGGCTCGTAACTCGTACGAAATCTCCGGTCGGTAATGTGATTTTTCTTCGTTAGATATAGAATAAGAGACAAAGAGAGAAAGAGAAAGGAAAGTTGAAAAAGGAGGAAAGCACATGGGCGGCGCTCTCGCGGGGGAGGCGATCTCACAGAATCGCTTCTCAGTATTTTGACCATGCCGTTTGGAGAACGTTACTCTACTCACGAGCGGCAGGTGACACGCCGAATAGCCGACCACCGTGATCGCGAACGACGCACGGCAAATTTTATTATCTCGTCCTGGCCCCGTTTCTTCGTGACCGCTCACATTTCACTGCGCTCTCAGGAAAGTCGAGAAACCTTTCGTTCGGACAGCGAATTATGCTATTGTATATATAATCTTGCATGGTCAAAAGGAAAGAGAAATGACGTCAAAATCGAACCTCTTTCATACTGGATTTTATAAAGTATTGACTGAATGCATTTAAACACGATATAATAGACTAAAAATATGCGGGGCTCTATGAAGGTAGCCAAGTAGATATTATAGACGTAAAAAAATTGAGCCTGATAACACTGTTAAAAATCTTTTTTTTTTTTCTGAAGTATCATAGTATATATTCCGAAGATTTTTTGCGCTGAACACAATGTCGTCGTCAAAATTTGTGTAGCACATTATAATTTTTAATAAATTGAGATGCTTTTTGGTCCATTTAATCCTAATTTACTTAAAATTCTGATGTACTATTTTGCAAATTTCTACCAACGGCATCGTGTTTAATATGAAAACATTTCCGGGATGTATTATGACATTTTGGAGAGAATTTGGATGTTGGACAAGCTTGACAAATGTAATCATCCGTGAATTGGCGGGTAAATTTAGTAATACTTGTCAAGCTGTCGTATAGAATATACGAAATTTTTTTATGTCGAGAGAATTTTAACAGTTAGTTAAACGAAACCATGTTTTTCCAGACATCCTCGACCTTTTCACCTTCCATAAAAGCCTAGATATAAAAATAGAGCTCGTGCACGTAAATGTAAGAATGGCAATTTGCGTGTCAGGCTGGCGACTCGACAGTACAGAGCGCAAAGCTCAAATCGAGATAACGAACGTCGCTGATTTCTCGCTCAACGACGGCACTCGTGCGCGCACCGAGAATCGAGGCGAATGTAACGAGGTGACAAGTTGACGCGTGATACGTGCCAACGCGCCACTCGGACCACGCTCGTTGGTTCGTGCGTCTTTATTCGCGGGAACGAGAAAGGGGATCGATCGATCGCGGGGCGAATAGAGAACGCGGGTATCGTGACCAACCAAAGCGACGTCGACGTGTCTTCCGGGAGGCGTCACCGAGGCGATTTCGCGGCGGAGACTTCGGTTAATTTTGTTCCCCGCACGCCCGTACCTTCTTCTCCGGCACGGTTTCCTATTAGTGATCACGAATGACTCGGTTATACGTATCCGAGACTCTATTTTCCCCTCTTTCGTCCCTCCCTCTTTCCCCGTGCAACAAAACTCATTAAGCGTCTGTCCGTTTGTTCCGATATGTTAGCGAGGCTCGCACGTATGCGTCCGCGGTGGAAGTTGTAAACGAATTAACGATGTGTCGTGGCCGTGGCCTGCGCGCGCGATGCCATCGGTGCACCGTCGCCGGCTGGTGGAATGCAATTCCGCGCACAATTAGCCGCCTAGGAAGCGACAGGTTCCCTGGCGATCGGTTTATGCCGCCGCGCCGCGCCGTGGGCGGAAACTGTCTTGTATCGGGCCACGGTCGTTAAACTCGCGGCGCAACGCAGCCAGTACGTGTGTCGTAAATTGATATCGGTCTAACCGGCTATTACCAGCGGTCACCGTGAACTAATGTCGATTAACGATGTTCGCTAAAATTACCTGTGCTCCTCCCAATTCGGTACACGTTACGCGCTGCGTTATATTATGCGCAAGAGTATGCACCGTAACGAGATATAGTCACCGTATAGTGACCTTTTGGTGAATAAAAATTCTATTGAAAATGACTTAATTTTATCTGGGATTATTTTATACGGCAAAAGCGATTTTGCTGAAGTATGTAAAAATTTAGTTAGATACAGATCTGAAAATAATTTTGTTGAATTATCGAAATAATTATGTAGTATAAATAATGCTGCAAGAGTTTTGACATTCTAGCAAGCAATGTGAGCGTATATCCTACATAATTATTTTGATGATCTAACAAAATTATTTTTATTAGATCTGTATCCAACTAAATTTTTAGGTATTTCAGCAAAATTATCCTTTTCATATAAAAAAAAACTTAATAGTAGAAATAGTAAATATACCATATATCGATTAATGATCTTTATAATTATAATTAAAAAACACAGAAATTGCGCTGCAGCATTAGTCGCTGCGAAAATTGTGAAGCACGATTTTTATGTAATTTTATTTTCAAGGTATTTTTAAAGAATATAAGGATATTTTAGTTATAATGAAAACTTCGCGCTAATATTTAATAGTATTGGTTTTATAGTGTCAATTATATTCTTACTATAAAACCATGATACTTTTTACGTTTCATCTATTAGATATTTTCGCGAAAATTCTATTTCGCAGAAACAACATCACATCGGTTTGCAATCACCTAGAATTAGCATAAATCGGACGTTTCGGCAAATTGTAGATGATCTATGCGGTCGAGCGCGCTCTATTCCGCGAAGCATATCCCCCATGTTTCGTAACGTCATGGGCGAAGAACAGGTGGACAGTTTTCGAAAATTATAGATCAGGCAGGACTTCTGAAAATTGCCCGCCAATTCCACACTTCGCCGTTTTCATTATGGTGTCGTGACGGAGGTCAAAAAAAAGGAAGGAGGAAGATATCCAGGAAGGCGAAGAAGGCATTTCGGACAAATTACCGGCGGGTTACCGGCGGGACCGTTGCACAGCCTGGGTTATGGCCCTCGTAGTTCCTAAGACCAATTATTCGGACAAACCTAATTATATCTGCCTCCACCTCTCGTCCTTTTCCCTGCTTGCCTCATAAAAACCGAACAGGTTGCTACGAAGTTTTCGATCTTGCGCTCGGAAGCCGGGCAGATGTCGCGCGGCGTCTATAAATGTCTATATTTTACGCGTATACGCATGTCTAGAGATAATGGGATAATTAACAGTTTTAATAGCTTTCACGGGACGCGCATTTACATAATCCAGTATATTTACAGTACGTTTTACAGGATACGCGAATCTCATTATCCCGTTTGCAAATTCATTTTATTCAAATTTTAGCGTTTTAGCAGATACTAATATTGACGGTAGCCGTAATATCCGCAGCTGATTGCGATTCGCAGCAGCGTCCAACGTTTGATCGGAACAAACAGGAGGATGCTGTATTATACAAATAAAAAAACGGAGGTGACTCTGATTATTTTGCCCGTCACATATCAAACGTCAGAGTTATAAACCGCGCGTTCGATGAAACTTGTCTATTCCGCCGCTGTGACAGTCATATCCATTTCAATCGGTAAAATTGAATCTATATCTGATTTTCTAACAATTCTTTTATGCATTAAAATGAAACAATATATCATTCCTTTGCTTCAACTCAATTCAAAAAATTTAAATATAAAAGAACATAAAAAGGTCATATAAAAGGACGAAAACTGTTTTTCAAAAACTTTACAGAAAATTATTAACTAATAATATCGACAAAAAATTATATTCTTAACATGATCAAATGTCATTTCATCATTTCGCAACCTTTAAAAAACCTTTTCAAATTGTGACGATTTGATGATCTTTGTATGAATTTAAATTAATTCATATTTAATGATTAATAAAGTAATGTTTATTTAACTCATTCATAATAATAACTCGAAAATCACATTTTTTAAATTGTATCGATCACTTTTAAAATAAGGGAGCAATATAATCTTACAATACTTATACTACGATACTTATACTACGATAAATTTTTATTACATAGTACTTTTTAAATTTGTTAAAACAGCTTTTATCTTACATGAAAATAATCAGGGCATTGTTAAGTTATGCGATTTGCTCAATGAATCTTTTACTTCTTTGAAGTGTGTTTCGAAGAGTAATCAGTTCTCTTTTTTTCTCTCCTTTCCTCTCTCTCTGTCTCTTCCCTTGAATGATTAAGGAAAAGAAGCGGTTAACAATCGAAATGAAGTTCGAACCTGTTGAAAGAACGGCACGAAGAACGTCGGCTCTCCAGGTCGCCAGCTTTAATTCGGACGGCTGACATATGGCAGCTTTCGGACGCGCTGTGGCCTGCGTACGACTGACGTTACGGCATAGTCGACGACAGGCGATCTGCGGTTTCTGTCATTTACCGATAATCATTCGGTGTATTCACCCTGTGTACGCGCCGCCGAAACCCCTACCGATGCACCGTGGAGCGCGGTCACGTTCTAGCTTCCGGCCACGTAGGTAAGCGCTAAGCCTACCGATACCGCGTCGGTGCGCAATGGTCGTCAAATTGTTCCCGGTCGTCCCCGGAAAGATGACACGTGGCCATGACTCGGTCTCGGTCGTTACTTTTATTACTATGGGTATTGCTTCCGGTCCCGGGGGACAGGCACGGAAGCGCGGCGAGCGAAGAGTACCTTGCTGAAGAAGCGTTATCTATCATCGGTCTATCGAACAGGTGCTTGTAGATAGGAGCCTTGAAAATAAGATTTCCATCCTTTCATCACACGATCATGACAGTACAATTCATTACCACGACTCTAAAGCTCCTTTTGACGCCGAGAAACGACAAAACAATTGTCTCTACGATTCGGCAAACGGATTCGTTATGTAATGTATGTCGTCACGTGTCACTTGCGTTACCATATTGTCATAGACAGGTGTGGATATCGATATTGTAGTGGAGAAAGCGTTGAGGGAAAGTAACACAAGTAACGTTTGTTAGAAATTTATTCGGTTCTATAAATACGAGTATATAGTCGTAATAATCTGGACGATAAAAGAACGTACCTATAATAATTATCTAGGGTAGATATTATATTCCCGAGAGTACGTGACTTCGAAATTATTTTCCGCGCTGCATGAATTTTTGCGAATCTTTATGGAATGAAACATTCACGGTTAAATGCACGCGAACTCAACGACGTCCAATTTCGATTACTTTACTTATTACGCGGGGGCGAAGTTTTGGCGTGGTGCAATTTCTGACTGCGACTCGGTCTCTTGTCTCATGCACGACATCTCATACATTGCTGGTTTCGCCGGCAAACCCTTGAATAATTCACGGTAAAGTATCGCCGACTAGCTGGCTGGCTGGTTGGCTCGGCTGTTCTGGCTGTCAAGTCGCTATAGCACGGATCCGCGGTGCGCTTTTCATTTCCAGTCGGCTTAACGCTCGTGTCGCACGCGAAAACGACGGGACGACGAGGAAATTAAGGGCTCTCGAGGCCGTCACGACGAGAAAAACGAGGAGCTCGTCCTCTCTCGACGAGGGCGACTGTCCAACCCTCGTTCCACGAGCACGAGGAACGATCTCTAACTCGACTAAGCGGATCCCTCAATGTTCTCTCTACGGTCGACACGACACCGTCGACGTTGCCAGCAGGATCACCCTTTCGTTCTTCCGCCTGTCTCCTCGGCGTCTTTATCCTTTCTTCTTTTATTTTTCCTTTTTGTTTTTAATTTCGACCAAAATTTAGCCAGCAATGGTAAACATTCGAGACACGCAAGCGAACGTGTCGCCCGTCCCTCGCAGATTGCAAAGGGGTTCGATCCACCCTAATGTTTCGCTTTTTCATAATAAAATCGTCATACGGTGTCCCTGATTGGCTGGAATCGCTCGAAGGGTCCCACAATGTACCGGAGGCTTGTCCACACCAATATTCGAGGGGCGAGGGTGAGAAAGAGACACGAAATATGCGAGAAAAAGAGAGCGAATAAGGGTAAAAACGGCAAAGAGAGAGAACGCGACATATTGGCTCTCTCCTGTCTTATACTCGGAGGCTGTCGTTGTGTAAATAGGGCACACCAAGAGACACACGCCCCACGTATTGTGTGCGCCCTCTCGTCTGAAGGGGCACCCTTCTATCCCCTTTGACAAAGGGTTGTCCCGGTCGCGCGGTCGCTTTAAAACTGAGTTTTTTATTCAGCCGACAGGAAAGCGGCCATCATAGGCGCTGCCACATTCCCTGTCCTTCGCCCTTTTTTTGCGAACGCATGCGAGTACGATGGCATTCTCTTCCTGGCGACCTTCTGTTTTGTTCGCCATATCCGTAAATAATCGATAAGAAAATTTATTTTCAATATGTGAAAGTGATTTCTAATTCATGGCAGATACTATGAACGTTACGCTGTTAAAAATAAAATGTTAATTTTTAAATTAAAATTAACATTTTATTTTTAACAGTGTAACGTTCATAGTATCTGGCATGAATTAGAAATCACTTTTACAGATTAAAAATAAATTTACCTATCGATTATTTACGAATATGTGGACTTTCTGACATATGCAAAAATGTTAAAATTAATATTTTGTACAAAAATGTTAAAATATTAAAATGTTAAAAATGTTAAAATGTTAAATTAACTTTTTATACAGAAATATTAAACTTTAACATTTTTGCATGTCTCAGAAAATCCACTATACGTTTTTACGTAAAAATTAACATTTTATTTTTAACAGTGTAATTTGTATTTAATACACTGAAAAAAAAATTTACGAAATTTGAATAAATATTTGTTTAGATAGTATCAATGGGACCATTTACTTACAGTAAATAAATATTTGTTCAATTCAAGAAAATTATACTTAATTTAAATATCTTTTTAAATCGAATAAATATTTAATTTCTGTGTAAGCAAATGATCCCATTGGTACTATTTAAACAAATATTTATTCAAATTTCGTAAATTTTTTTCAGTATATGTTAAGAATAAATCATTAATGCCCGTTTTTATCGATGTACATGGATTAACTTTAATCTCATTGTCAGTTTAACTTATTCTCCATCTTTTTCTAATTCTAAGGATTTCATTAAAAAACAATATTATTATTAATAAGTTAGAAACAAGACCACCATATGAATAAATCAATTGAATAAGAAAAAGCGCCAACTATGGTTAAAATTAGATATATTGAAATAATAATTTTATATCTAATTTATTTTTTATTATTGCCATATGCTTCGGTGGTCAAATTGGGAGAATCCCGCACGATTCGAGAGATCCGGATTCGAATTCCGGCTGAGGTAATATTTTCGCAATAATAGTTCTTCAAATCGACGATCAAATTTAATTTGTGAAATTATTATTATTTCAATTTGGTTGTGTTACAAGTCCGAAAATAATCGGCGCGCAATCATATATATATATATATTTCTGAAATAAGTGAATTTAAAAAATAAATTACATATAGAATTATTATTCCAATTTTGATCGTAATTGCCGCTTTTTCTTATTTAATTAACACCATTATTACTCTTTATTTTTGTTAAATGTATTGCCTTTTCTAAATCTTTCTCTAATTCTAAAAAAAAGTTGAACCAAGTTGAACCATGATTTAAATTAATCTACATTACTGGAAACTGGCATAAGAATTGACAATACATTGAGAAAATAATCTTTTATTTATTATTTTAATAGACTGAGTAATGACTAAGTAAAGTTGAAAGATTTTCTATATACTATATATTAATTAATTGAGAGTGGCACTCTAATAAACCATTTTATATTTTTGATCTAATTATTTGCTCATAAATTGACCTTTTTATTACCATTATTTGCATAAAAAATAATAATATTATTTTTTAATCAAATGCTTGTATCGACAAGATCGTCCTAAATCTCTTTCGTGACATGCCTAACATTCTGCCCGCGGGATTCGTCGTTACCGAACAAAGAGGGATTCTGTTTTAGTCATCGTCAGGGCAGAAGAATGGCCAAAATCGCCATCATCGTGGGACGTACGCACGACCACGTGGGGGGATGATCCGGGGGAAAGGCGGGGGACGAGAATAAGCTTGGAAAGGGCGCTAAGTACACAGATGCACGCGTGCACGTCCTATGGAAGGTACTTACCGCCCCGCACGTACGAGTGATTAGCGATATTTTATTTCGCATGGGAAACCGGACAGATGAGAACTAGTTGAGTGGGAGCTCAGCTCTTTTTCATTAGGGCAAGTCCCGTCTCCAAACCTCGTATCTAAACCACCCCTGTCCACAATATTTCCTCCCCTTTCCCTCTCTCTCACTCTTCTCTCTCTCTTTCTCTTCCTCTTTCGTTCTACTCCCCGACTCTCCCTCCCTTCCTCTTGCCTACGGCTTTTGCAACGTCCCCCGATGCTGTCACGATGGCGTTACATCCAATATCCTCCGGCTCGGTCGAACGATTCCAAAATGGACAGGTCTCGTCGAGAGGACGGCAAGAAATTGAAGCCGCACGCAGGGATTTATCGATTGTAAATCAGCGCGACGTTTACAGCCAACGATTCGGTCATCATTGTTTCCGCGACGTTTATTGAAGTAGTGCGACGTCCACGATCTGCACTCGCAGTTAATTGGAGCTTTAATGAACTCTCTAATGACTGCTAGTTACTTCTTTCGAGTAATACAATCAAAGGTTGTGTATATCGTAGTACTTCATAAAGAATAAGTGCTCATATAAAGACGTTTTCTGATTTGTGATATTAAACAATATTTTTATTAATACAAAAGTTAATTATATTTTGCGATTAAAAATTACAAAAGATTTTAGAAACTTCGGAAAAATATTAACGTTTTGAATATAATCGCACGTTACATAAACATTATTTCTTGAAATTATATTCTTTCTTTTTTTATTATACAGAACGATCTGAAGTACTTAAAAATTTAACTAGATAGAATTCTCAAAATAATTTTGTTGGATCATCAAAATACATAATTTAATTATGTGTATGATGATCAAACTGGTTGCTGGAATGTCAAAACTTTTTTAAGCATTGTTCGTCATGCTTCCGTGTAGTAATATGATTTAGCACTAAAAATCAAACAAAGAAGTAAAAGATGGATTCTATTTCAATAATTTTCACAGCATATAACTAGCACTCGATTATTGCGACATCATCCAAATAAATTCGAAGTGAATTCGAAGTTCTTTACATCCTTAAAAATCTGAGATTCATTTTGGAACGTGACATCTGCCCTGTTATTATCTAACCGTACGACTGTATCTCATTTTCAGAGAATTGTAGTGAATTGTTTCCTTCGAAGGAGACGTGTGTCGATTGTTTTCACGTACACGACCAACACAAAAGCGTCAGGTTGAAGGAAACAATCACGGAACGCTTTCGTTAGCTGAGCGAACAAACGGACGAGCGGAGAGGCAGAGACTTTAATATCAGGAATCAGGATCCGCCATTTCTCTCTACCGGGCGTGGAATCCCTCGTAAGGATATTTGTATACACGCGTGCATGTATAGCTGTGTACGTGTATACAGAGGGCATGGAAGTTGGCAAACCCGTCCTTGTTAGCAGCTGCGTAGCATCCCCCGCCCGTTACACAATGCCCTCGCGCTCCCTTGAAAAACGATGGGTGGATTAATGACGTCACGGGTAACAAGGAACGCACCTGGCTACTGTCCAGGATCCACCAATCCGCGACGTCTTTCGACCTCCACGCGCCATCCGAGTAGATAGGATAAACCATTGCGACTTGCTATTTATAGAACGAAGAATTAAGACGCCCACTCGTTATCGATCCTGAATAATCTCGCGAAAATTAATAGGATATCTAGCGTAAACTGATTTGACATGATATGCACTCGTATATAGTAACATTCAAATCGGTAAAATTTGCTTGAAGAAGAAACAGAGAACAAATATTTGTTTTGATAAATTATTACAAGAATATCGATGGTAGATGAATTATAAAACCTAAATCTTTTCGTTATTCCGCTCACAAATTCACTTTTAAAATGAAAAAGAAATTAAATACTATAGACTTGTCTTCTTCAGGAACTTATTGTTCTTAATGATAACATGATTTCCAATCCTCGTAATTTTCTAATTTTTTTTCTATGCACAATTCAATAGACATTAAAAAACGGAAGCTCAAAATTGAGTTAAAAAAGTGTTGCAAGATAATATTTTAGAGTCGAGGACGATAATGTCAATATTTGCCACACAGTAATTGATCCAAGCAAAAAATTTACAGCGTGCATTTTTACGAACACTGTCATACTTTTTTACAATTGAAAAATCTAACTTACAAATAATAATTAAGGCAAAATCTACACATTGATTATCTTTTATATATTCAAAATTATATTATTTATATACTAGATAAGCTCATTTATTGATGTTTAGATTAGAATATATCAGAAAAGTTAAGTTACTTCACAGACCTGGTATAAACAAAGTAAGTAACAAATAAAAAGTGTGACAATGGAGGGATCATCACCATATAGCACATATATTAACAAATCTTACTCTTTTACTTGACACTTAGAATTACAAAGTAACAAGGAAAACCAAGGGAGTACTCTTTAGATTTTTTATAGATATTTTAGACATTTTTATGTCAGTCGAAGAGACTATATTGAATGATACCAACTCAAAAATGGGCTTTGAAACCGAAGGTTCTTGTAGGATTAAAAACACGAGAAATTGGTACCAGTTGAACCCGCACGCCAGTCGGTTCTTTTCTTGTATTATTGTCACGACTCGCGGAGTCTCCTCGGGGAAGACTAGGACTCGTAGAAATTCTACGACACGTTTATGAATTTATAGCGCCTTTTGTGCCCAGCCCGGTAATCCAACGGACAGGTACCTACCGTTTATTGGGCTCTTTGTTATTATACGTCGTAAAGAGAGATGGCGAGGGCGTGAGGAGGAAGAGTTTTCCGCGCTGAAAAGGCAGCACGCGGAACCCCTTTTTCCTCGTAATTAAGACGCGAGCCACACCGTCGAATAGCTGGAAGAAAAGAGAGAGAAAGTAGGGGGAAGGTAGAATCTTTAGAAACTTTTCAGTCGAAAAGATGGATGCAGGAAGGGGAAAGGGTTGCGCTGATGATGCATAAATTAGGTGGGCTAATGGGCCGAGGTCGTCGTTGGAGATACCGTCTGAGAAAAGACCGGGGAAAATATTAATGCTCCGGGCTCTGACTAGCTGGTTGGCTGGCTCGTCTGCGGACGTCCGTACATTTTCGGGGGGCGGACGCTCGTAATTACACTCCTTCGTGTTCTCTTTTTCGCGATCGGTTACCGCCATCAGCCGAATCGTCGTCGGGAGACCCATAGAATTACGGTAATAATCTCTTTGGAAAACTTGTGGCTTCGATTTTCGCCAAATCACGAAATTTTCAAACTTTTCGAAAAAAAGAAAAAAAAATGATGATATCTAAAAGAACAATATTGAACCAATATATGTGTTATATACATATATATATATGTATGTCATATAAATTGTCATTAGAAAATTGTTATTAAAAAATGTCTAGTCCCTTTCAATACTTTTAAAGATAGCAACTGCTCCATGCACACATTTCATCAGCGAACAGCACCTGTCCTTTATTATTTATGTATTATTAATAGAAATCACTTATCATTTAATTATGCTGCCGAAATGAAATTCAACCTAACGATTCTAGGATATTCCGCTTTCTTGTCTACGTGATCTAACAGTTCCGTTTCCATCAATAACTGATGATCCTCCTGACCCTTCATTAACCCCGATACATTAATTTCAATTCTTTTTTTTCCCCCTCGGACCTCTCTTTTACGCTCGCACATATCTTACGTCCATATTTACATCGTCCGATAGGAATAAAACATGGAACGCGAACCCCGCAGCGACCGGCGGTGATATATCCAACGTAATCACGACCGTACCAAGATTCAAGTCTGGTAGCCATCGTCCTACGAGATCACGTACACGCTCGAGTATGAGATGAGCGCCGAGAAAGGTCTACGAAGGCACTGCGAGCAATAATTCTGCGCCGCTTCCCCGCGCCACCCTTGGACCCCCTCGGCGGGTACCAAGCGCCGATCTGACGTCGAACAACACCCCCGCCTCGGAAACGCTTCGTCGATCACTCACGGCGCTGCTCCTTGTTCCTTCATAGCGATTTACGAAGGAATATTACGTGTCCGTCAATACACGGTGCTGAGTAAATACTGAACGAGCCGTCAAGTACTGTAAGTTAACAAGCGAGGTATTGATAAACCAGTAATTGAATAATATTTAACTAAGTGAGCATAATAACTTATTAACAGACATTACTAATTATCGATGTCATATCCGTACAAACTGATATATATATATAAAATATTTATTACAGATTTTTTTATTATTTCAACTTTATTTGTAACTGATTCTTTATTGACTCTTCTTTTCTAACATAAATTCGAAACGCGAGACTATGATTGCATTCTTATTCTCGGTCACCAAAAACACACAGAAAAATACATATTGTATTTATGAGGGTCGTTTGAAAAGTTTTGAGCTTAACATAATAATATTTATCATATTTTATAAAGGAAAGCAAGTATAACTATTGTCCGTTAAATAAGACTGTAGAAGGAATAATGCCTGACTCATTGCTCTTTGTATATTTATGTTTAAATTTTAATTTCCTGTGCCATTTTAGATTCTTATTATTATATTAATTACTTATTTTATGTATTTCAAAAGTTTATCTATCCGCAGATTAGTTCATTACAAAAATTTATTTAAAATATGTTCTGAATTCTATAATAGTAAATTTAATATTTCGATCAAGATTAAAACAAATTCAACTTGCTTATTACATAAGATCATTTTTTCGATACAATTTTATAATAATTTAAAAAAAAATAAATTTTTATTTTTGGTACATAATAATGAGTTTTCTAAAATTTGTAATAAGTATATTTTAAGACTATTATTAAGAAAATATTTTTGTTAAAGATGTTTTATATAATTAAAAGTTTTATATAATTAAAACATAATTAAAAATTGTTACTTAAAAGAAAAAAAGTAAACTGAGTACCATACTTTTTATTTAGCAATAGAATAATATTTATACTTTGTTTAGCAACAGAATATTTTTTTGTATGCAGAGGTCTCTCGTTACAATAAACTGTCAAGACTCTCGAGCCTCTATATAAAAAATGTTATCCATAAGTGAAAGCAAAATTAATTAAACGCTCTTGTGTCGAGTATCGATGTGATATCGTTTATAAAATAAATACGGCGACCGAACTATTGACGAGTGAACGCCGCGATGCATCGTGAAAGGCGAAAAATTTTTTCCAATAATGGCATCAGGTCTGCCAATCAGAGACGGGATGTGTACCGATCGCGGACAGAACCTCGCGGCCAATATCGGTACATATATACATATAGCAGTAATGATACATATACACGTATACATATGTGCGCGCTCTTGGTCCTTAGATCCGCGTCTCTCTGCGCCCCGTAATTACCAGGGTCGGCCTTCACCGCGGCAATTTGTCAAGGCTGTAATAATCCTGGCGGACCTATGGCATTGTATACATATCGGCAGATGCCTCCCACCGGACCAGATAACATCGCGCCGGGCCGCTCACCCGGCCGGCTGGGGTCCATTCTCTCTTCTGGGTACCATCGCCGAGGTCCCATGAAAACCATCCATTTCGAGTCCGCGGCTCACTATCATCGGCTTGGTTTTGACGCTCGTCTCAAATTAAAGCGAATCGACACGCGGATGGATACGCTGATATACCCAGCGGTATACAAATATATATATATATATATACTTCTTCTTTCCCTCTACTTTTATCGTACTTTTTTTTTCTCACCCTCGTTCTTCTTTTCTCACCAGAGATACGCGCATGGAGGGTACACACAATACGTTCCCACCTGTATACCGCTGAACTACGTAACACACACGAGAGAGAGATTGCCATACTGTAATTTATACGACTGACCCTCGTTACATCGCGATCCGTCATTCGCGATTATGAGGAAACGATACTTCGCGAACTTTTAGCGACTGCGAAGGTGAAGAGGAAAGAAAGAAGGGAACAGGGTATTTATTATGAACTGCGAGGCTAGATTCCGGAGAAGGGAGAGGTCCCGAGAAAACACGGAAGCATCTCTGCACAGGTAACAAACGATGAGAAGCGTGATTAATACCGCAAGGTACGATACTTTGTTGTATAATATGTATCTTGAAGAAAGAGTAACTGATCCTCTCCACTCTCTCGATATACACAAGCACAAATACATAGACAAGTTATTCTGAAAATTGAATAAAGCGTTCTTGTAGAGTGACAAAGAAGTTTGGTCACAAAGTTTTGTGTTTATCAAATCATTAGTGACATATATTTGCAAAAAAAACTCTGGAGCGTAAGTTAGGTTATAGCTATTAAATACCGAAAATTATAATTAACATTCAAAATGGCCATCTTTAGCCTTGATACAAATTTTAAGGTTTCGGGAATGCATCAACGATAGTCGTGCATCTTTTCACGGATTTTTCCCGGGCTGCCAATAAAGCGGTCGTCAGTTCATCAACCGATGAAAATCTTTTGATGTAGAATTTTTGGTATTTAATAAGATGAAACTACATTCCAGAGTTTGTTTTTTTTTAATATACATTACTATCCAAATAGCAAACTGACATTATTTGACATTATTTGTTACTTTGATATCAAAGTGAGATTAAAGACGTCATTTTAACGTCAAAGTGATGATAAATAACATCAATTTGCTACTTGTGTGATTTGATAAACTTCGTAGCCACTTTTTTGTCACTCTCTATGTTAATTCAGATATTTATATATTTAAGAAATTACTCACTTCTGATCGAACAACTACTACATATAACGAAGTTTTACGTCCGTTAAAGAGGTATTTCTACTAATCAATAGCACAAATGAAACCTGCAAGACTCTGACCTGCACCCCATCAGCGCAATATGTAGCACGCTTATAAACATCGGAAGTTTTAGGAAGCGCGCAAGACGTTAAGTGCGCATAATGAGTTCGCCTTCGCGAAATCGCCCGTGCGAGATCTCGCTAGCGTTTCTCTCAACGGCGGAGATCTAAACGATTTTCCATTTCAACCGTCGGCCTTTCCCAGTGCGAGAGGAAGAGACCAACCACGAAAACGACATGTGTGGAACAGTAAGAGAAGGAAAAAGAGGAAGGGAAGATCGCTCGACGTGCTACAACGTGACTAGCTACATCTCTTCTCCCTCCCTGTATCTTTTCTTCGTATTTTTTCTTTCTCTCTCTCTCCCTCTCCCTCTCTCTCTCTCTCTCTCTCTCTCTCTCTCTCTCTCTCTCTGTATACGAAGCGCTTCTAGCTGGATCTCGGTTAATGGTGCATGGCAGTTGCAGGGGCCAGTACGTCAGGTCGGTGCAACAGAGTGCGAGCATCCAGCTATCTTGATGAGATCTTGTTTTCCGTGGGATCCCCCGCGGTGAGCCACGATTCGTTCCCCGTGTTGCGCGTTCCCGTTCCATCGCCGGAAAATCACCGATGACTGCGTATAGCACGATGTCGGCGTGCAACACGTCGGCAACGACGAATGACAGGAAACGATCGCGGTGCATGCGAACGCGATCAACAAGAACATAAGAAAGAACGAGGGAAAGAAAGAGAGAAATGCAGCTTTAATTACGCGCGCTATGGCGCATCAATCGCTTGCGCTTTACGCCCGCGGCTTGCCTTAATTAATAATACAATTAACACGCGCCACGATCGCCGGGCCATTCCGTTTGAAAGTGAAAGTCCCCCATCGCGTGTCTACTTTAAATTGTCGGGAATTTAAGCGAGATTCGATCTCTGCGTCTAACGTACACCCAATTAGATTCTCTTATTTCGAAATGCGACGTGCGTCGCGTTTTTCATTGCTATGGTACAACTCCTTTTGCGTGAGATACGTGCTTTTCGCAAAATCGCCTAAGCGCATCACTAATTGTAAGATGCTAAGGTTCGCCGTACTTATTATCTTTCAGAATCTGATGTAAATTTAAAATGCATGAATCTCCTAAGTATTTCCTTAAAACGAAATTATTAAGTCTTTTTCGTGAGTGAAAAAAAAACTTTCAGTAAATGTGTGTGTGTGTGTGTCTACTTAGGAAAACTTTATCCAGGAATGCACTCAAAAAACACTCTAATCGATGTCTCGAAGGGACGAAGGCACGATTATGTGGCCCTCACTTGATTATACCCATATTGTCCTTCTAAGGGAACAACCAGTTTCTCTTTTCTTCAATAGCAAAGGGTTCGTGCCAGTGGATCCTTTGCGGAAGATGTTACCGATGGTAAAAATCTCCCGGTCGCATTCAACCCTAAAAACGGTCGTCCGACAAAAAAATGGGGAGAGATTTTACTACATCCTAATTGGGATGACAGAGACGTCAATGGCGGTCACGATCAAAGGGACCGTAAATGTTGGTTATGGGTGTAAACTACGTATTTTAGTGTCACCGGGGGTTTTTCTAGGCTCCATAAGATACGTTGTTTATGGGATTGTGTAACCCGCCCTCGTAAAGTAAAGGCGCACATTAATAAATGAAGCGATTACACGCTGCGCGGCCGGCGTTACCTGTCTACTTTGCGAAATCAATTCCGCGCTTTTTTCTCTGCGCCACCCGATACGACCGTCAGCGCGCGGTAATGAAACGGAAATGCGCGACGTTATTTATGTTGTTGCACCTCGACGGAATTGACACTCACGCGGCTTGTGCAAACATTTACGTTAATAAATTAACAAACTAAAAACCAGATTGCGACAATATTTTCTTGTCTAATCGCGCCAGCAAATTGATTCTGCATACGTTACTGCTCAGAGTTCATATATATATATCAAGCTATTAAAAACATATCTTTGCCGAAATATCCTGCTTTTTATTAAAGGAAAGTTGTCGCAAAAAATCAGAATATTATTAAAAAAATGTGAAAATATTATTAAAAATTTTAATCAAATTGAATCTCGAGAGATATGATTCATACAATTTCGTTAATTTCAGTGATTGGGTTAAATTAAATAAATGAATCCACCAACATAAATAAAACATAGTCGACCACGTTAACGTTAGATGTTTGGTTTAAACTTTTTAAAGGACGGAAGCCTATTTTTTAAATTTTACTGTTTTTGCTTGAGTAGTAGCGAAATCAATTGGATACATTCAATGTGCATGTTAAAGACCTAACGTAAAGCTGTATGTTTAATATAAATATAGAAATAGGTATTAAAGCACGAAATCCTTAATACACTTTATTATATTGTTTAATAAAATATATAATTTGTAATTCAAAGTAGAGTTACATTTCACTTTTATACTTACGTAAATTAGATCAGTGTACAATAGTTTTAATATGCACCAGTGCGCAATGCGAATTCGCTATAAAGTTTGTTATAATTAATGTGACACCAGACGTCCCGATTTCGGTGGGACAGTTTTGCTTTCGGGATACTAGTTTCACTAAACACGTCCAATGTCCCCATTTTAGCAAAAAACAGTAAAAAGATCCAACTGAAAAATATTTTATAACTTTTATCAAATTGTAAAATCATAGAATATGTATTACCGTATTTAAGAAGTAAAAATTGAGTTTTCTCTGCAATAAACGAAACATGGACAATGGAAAGGAACTCAATTTTGAGTTTGTATTTTAAAAGCAATATTAATAACAAAAATTAATTTTGATTTCAGTTGCCAAGAATTTTATATATTTTTTAACAATTCACTTTTTTTTATTAAAACAGATAATTTCGAATGATAAAAAAAATAATTGTATATTATTTTTTTTAATAAATTATTACTATTCGTATTTCTTTATATCTATCACAATTCATTATTTTATTATATCTATTTCTTGCCTCAAAAAATGTGACACTGTGTTTTATGCCAATGTATGTGTATATATACATATATATATATATATAGTGCATGGCTTTCCCGTCCTGTGAAAATTAAGGATTCATTCGAGGAACATTTTCCCGTGTGTTCTCTGAGAAATATTTTCCGGACATTCTAATTTTCCGCAATGTTCTTTGTTTACCATAACGTTAATGAAAAGAGGGATATCATTAGATGATATAATTATCAATACATCAGCGCTATTATTACTGATACACCCGTTACTTCGTTTTTATATCGCGTTGTACACTCGTCGCTATGCAGGTGCCAGCGCGCACCAGGAATACTAATAAGATCGTTTACATCATATTCAGCTTCGTATTGTTGCGCGGAGTGTGTGATCAGCCGAGATTAAGCTCGATAATTAGATATACTCGAGAGATCGGATCGCGGAGTAATTACAATAACTGCGTCTCGGCCTTAATTAATCTTGATGAAAATTTTCTTATCGCCGCTATCGCCGCCGCTGTCAGCACCGATCTTACAACCTGCGGTATCTTTTACAGCGCGACACCGTTATTCCAGTAATATTACACGCGCTCGATAATAGACGCGTTCTATTTAACGTACAGTTATATCCCATTGTTAGACGCATCAAAAAAACGTACACTTAACTATGCGCACTTAACTCTTCGTAAATTAAAATTTTATCGCATTAAAAAATTGATTAACAGAACATTAACGTTCCTTTTCGATTTAGAAAGTACCTTTTGAGAGACACATTATTTCGTTGTGAACAAGTTCGCCGGCGAAAATCAGTTCTCCGGGGGCGCTATATATTTCTCGAGGCGACGTTTTATACGATCGTAAAGGCTTAGCAGCGATTAAGCCCGCTGTTGTCACAAGCCAACATGAACGGGCGAGTATTCTCTTCCTTGTAATTAGAAATTTATGCACTAGTTTGCAGACATGTTATTCAAATGTGACACCGCCACTTGGGTCGGGTCCGAGTCGCATATCTCGCTCCGTAATATGCGATATTTATGCTCGCGGCGATGTACGCTATTAATTATCACCCTAACGAGGCACAGAGGACAAGCGCGACTACGTGTTACATATTAAAAATCGACCTTTCCATCCGATTATGTCCCTCCCTTGCCGCGTTGGGGATTGTTCCGTATCCGGGGAATAAATTCTCGTGACTGACGACATGACATCTAATTCTCGTCGTGATACATTCTTAGTAAACGGCAATATGCATGCATTGTAAAAGAAAAATTGGTTGCAATTACTCTATAATTTATAATTATTTTCGATGCCCACTAGATACATATTTTTGGTCTATAAATATTACTAATATTACTAATATTACTAATAAATATTACTAATAGCAGTAATGACTATAAAGATGGAGCTTCTAATCATAATTATTTATGGTTATAATCATAATTACCATGTAATTATAAGTATACAAATATCAAACACTTTTTTCATTCTCAGCGCGAATTACTATATAAATTACTATCGCATAGAAAATTTCTCGTTATTGAATTTCTTGATACATGCAAGATACATTTCAATTTTATCTGAACTAATAAATAATTTAACTTCAAGATTCAACATTCGAATTCCCGACAAATGTAAAGTATTTGCAGTTATTAAAAATACTTCAATTTAGCGTCGTACATATCAAATTCTCCCGCGTCTCAATTCCGATGTTCATCACATGGATTGGATCGACACGTAAGATATGGCGAACTTATAACGCCAGCCAAAGAGAAACGAAGAAGCTTCTCGTTTACGATCGATCTCACTCCTGTCGCGCAAGGACTCGCCCGCGAAAGGAACGCGGGATGCCGAGATCACCGGCGGAGCAGCTGCCGGGATCGTAAAACCTAATCAAAAGTCCCACGCGAGCACGGCTCGATCTTTCAGAGTCGTGTCTTTTAATAAACCCCGGGATCTCTCCGAGATAGCGAGACCGGGCGCCGGCGAGACAACGGGGGGTGTTCCGGCGTGGTATAGAGGAGGAAGAGTAAAAACACCGGCGAGAAAGTTAGCCACCCTCGTATCCTCGATCTTTTCTCTTTCGGCAACCCCCATCGAGAGAACTAACTTCTTGACACCGGGCCGACTGGGGAGACCAGATAACGATCCCGGACTGACGTATGCGTGCCGCGCGAGCGTTTGTTACGCGGCGCGATTAACGACGCGAGCTTTCATTACGTCGGCGGTCTGACGTAGATTTCATTAACGCGATTTACAAGAGCTCCAAATAACGCGCAGTGCGTCGTGGAAGAAACGAGGAACAGGGAAAAAGAACTTTCTGAGGGAATATAAAATGAGGTAATTTTAACTTTTGAATTTATGAAAATGCTTCTCAATTAAATCGTTGCCTTCCTCTGCGAACATTTAATAGAGGCGAGGAGAAGTAATTTCTTGATTTGCGACGAGATAATCTTACAATGAACTCCTTTATGCTTACATGGAAAGAACGGTTAAGCTGAAGTATCCAAAGATTTAGCTTGATACAGATCTAAAAATAATTTTGTTTGGACCACTAAAATTATTATGTATAAGTATATATAAATAATTATGTATAATGTATTAAATTTGTGACTAGAATATTAAAACTTTTGCAGCATTTCCATCAACTTTATGTGTTCTACTAATTATTTTGATAGTCCAAAACTAAATTTATTCTCAGATCTACACTGAGAAAAATGGTCTGGTTGGATTACATAGTTTTAATGGAAAGTGGACGAATCAGAATTTTCTAGTTAAATTTATTAGAATTCTAGTTGACTAGAAATCTGATTGATATAATTATTCTGGTAAAAATAAAAATTACCAAAAATATTGTATCAACCAGAATTCCGATTATCTCAACTAGAATTCTAATTTTAAGTAGAAAATTTGTATTTGTCTATTTCCAATCAGCAATTTTTTGCAGTGTATCTAGCTAAATTTTTAGATACTTTAGCAAATCAGCTGTTCGTTCCGTGTATGAAAAGATACCTTCGCATAGATGAATTGTTTTTGCGACTTAGGAATCTGTGCACTTTGCGTAAACACGCTGTCTTACCGCGAACATCGTGCAAATCGTGTTTTCTCACCTCGCGCTGGAAAAGGGATCCTCTCTTTCTTGGGGCACACCTCGCCGTGAAATCCGAACGTTAACATTCGAAGCGCCGCGCGGTGTGTGGGCAGGGTGTTTCCCTTGCATACGACGCCGATATATACGATTTCGCGTCTAAATCAGCCTTTCTATCTCGCAGCGACGGCCGATAATGGTCGAGCGAACCGCGGCAGCACGGCCTGTTGATGGTTATGGAAACGCGCTTCCCCCCGCGTTCGCAACTTTTTCTCCTTGCCTTTCGCGCATTGTCGATCCATCGGATAGGGAGAGAGATACCCGAACGTTGTCTTCGAGATCCGGTCTTTCGACCTTTTTCTTCGCGCGTTCCCACGCGCGAGATCGCGCCCGAGAGAGAGAGAGAGAGAGAGGAGGCGATTTCGCCGCGTCCCGCTGAAATGCATTGTCCATTCGAAAATCGCACGGAGGGCGGCGATACATCGCCGGCGGTCGTGGCATGGGTATCGACGCCGGGTATCGACGGCGAAGAAGTCGACGGAGCGGCGCGTTCACGCGCGCGCTCGCGTGAAGGAAGGAGATCGGTATCTTCACGCTGCGTGGCCGCGTGTTGCGAGAGATGGAACGTCGACGGCTTGACAAATTGCCCCCTGATTCGCGTTTTCGCTAAAATCAATCACTCCGCCGTTAGCGTGTCACCTTTGCACTCGACGGCGCGCCGTAATTGCCGGATTCTCCGCCGTAATTGCGACCGCGCGCTGCATCCTCAGCACAAAACTTTGCGATGATGCGCCCGCGCGTACTTCAGTCTGATCTTCGGCTGAAAGTCGCTCAGCGATCGATCGATCCTTCGCGCTGGTGAATAAATGTCAATATAAATTTTTCGTAGTATATTCCGTAGTGTATCCGATATATTGATTAATTTTTATACACGAAAAAATTTTGCTGAAGTAGATAAAATAATTTAGCTAGATACTTTTGCTAATTATTTAGTTAAATAATTTTATTGAGCCATTATAAATGCACTGTTAAATTCATGACGTCCACAATATGAGTTATTTTTAATTATTTCTATAGGTCGCCACTGCTCAATATGTCGTTAATTTAATTAAAACAATGAAGTCAAACAATTTAACTCAAGAAAATGTATTAAATTTGATTTAAATTTAATTAATTATTTACTATATATATAAGTATATGTTGAAATATGGACGTTATTTACTTTGAAAATAATTAGAAATGGATTAATTTACATTTTGACACGCATGGAAGATAAAAATAACAAAATGTTATTTAACTCAAGGAATTGAGTTGCCATTGCTCTTTTATTTAACAGTGTGTAGGTTACGTTCTGGTTGCTATATACAATGTGAAAACTTTTTATGGCATTGCTCATCATATTCGAAGTTTCTACCTAATCATTTTGATAGTCCAACAAAATTATTTTCAGATATGTATCTAGCTAAATTTTCTATAACTTCAGCAAAATCATTCTTTGTACAACTAGTGTTATCGATGATATTCTTCATATTGGCCATAATTACTTGAGTGACACAAAAGATATCTGTTACAGCTTTGGCGAAAATTAGATGTCGGTTTCATCGCGTTCAGTTTGAACAGGGTACCTATGGAACATATGGGAATGAATTCCGATCGGAATTATTCCGTTTTCCCTAGAGAACACAATAGAAATCTAGGGAATAATTGAATAATTCCGATCGGAATCCATTCTGACTTGTTCCATGATAGGTGCCCAGTTCAACGTTCGTAAAACTGTTCCTCAATTCCGTTACACTTTCTATTTATAACTTTATATGCCGTATAATATGAAAACTATTTGCAAAATCAAAAAATATTCATATTTTTAATAATAAAGTGTATGTTAAAATACGCACGCAAAATACATGATATATAAAATTAGAAAAAAAATAGAATTTTATTCTCATTCCATTGAGAAGTACACAAAGCATGAAATAAGTATTGTCTTGCGACTATCACAGTTTTGTTCGATTTTTATCAAGATATCTATATCGAATGATTTATTAATAAAAAAAGAGTCGATCGTATTCAGTTTAAAATCATCGTTTCCCCGTAATCTTCGATATCGATTCCTATTCTCGCCATTCGAGAACCGACGAAATTAATTACGTTCTCGCGGTGTCTGCCGAGTTTCGAAAGGAAGTCTCGACCGGGAGAGGAGATGCGGCTCCCATTTCTTGCTGACGCATCGCAGCATGTGTATGGGTGCGGTGTCGAGTGTATACCCAGCAGCATCGTCTCTCGCAGCAGCACACCTTCTCCCCGGTACATCGAGAAACAGGGGCTGGGGGAAAGGAGAGAAATCAAGACTAGCGGTCTAATAAAAAGATATAGGAACGATAATGCAGTCTCCAGAAGGTCCTTTGGAAGCACAATGGGGTGTATCATGGCTGGGATGACACGGCCGTTTCTGTCAATGGCTACCCACAGGCGTCGCATTGTGCCTTAAGGTCTCTATATCCCCCTGTGCGTCCCCCGAGACTCGCGAGCGAGTCGCGCGTCATCCTGCGAAACTCCTTCCCGGGCGGTAAGAGTCGCCGGAGGTGCCATCGAATTATTTTCTTCCGGCTGGCGATCGAAGCGATCTCTAATAAATCTCTTGTAAATTCTTTACTACGAGTCGATTCGCTTACGTTACAAGGGAACCGTCGGAGCTTTCCGATTTTGATGGGCTTTGGATATGTTGTAGAGTATAAAAAAATATTAGACCTATATTTTTTTCATCAGTGTATCTCAAGGTTTAGGGGGTGTAACCATTACACACAATAATTGTAACCATTACACACAATAAATTAAATTAAAATTAAATTAAATTAAATATACATATATAATTTTTTTTCTCTTATCAGTTAGTAATAAGAAATGTATATTGATGATAAAGAAGAGTCGTTGATCCGTACGTTTCTCTGTGTTCGCATCAGGACGATGACACGAAGACAAAAGGTAAAAGGTCATACTACGCGAAGTGATTCGATCTTCCCTAGGACTCCCTAGGGATCTCCAGAGTATTCGATGACAGCCAAACAAAAGGCTGTCGAGGGCCTCTTGCGCTACAGTGTTTTTCAAAATTCATATCCCCGATTATCCGGGGCACGTGGGGGGTCTTTCATAGATTTGATCGTGCTACGCTATTTTCCTTCCTACACAGGCGATTTTCCACAAGAATATACAATATTCAGCTAATTCCTTTGTCCGTTTCGTTAGCTCGTTACTCGCGCGAGAGGATTCCAAAAGAGATATCAGAATGTGCCTTGTAATTCGAAAGTTTACCTTCACGGATTACCCTAGTAATTTTGAGCATGCTTTACATAATTCGTTTCGCTGCCGAGTCTTGGAAACCGATTGACCAGAATGAAAAGTAAACGGATGATCGTGGATATATATGCGGCTTTATTATACAATGTAAAGCAAATGACCTGTAAAAGGGATACAGACATTTCTATTAAATCTAATAAAAATTAAAAAATTGAACCTAATAAAAAATACATCTAATAAAAATATTTCATCTTCATCCCAAACATGTCAAATTTATAATGTAACAATTAGCTGTCGCTTTACCGACTGAATGGAACGAAAATTAAATGGTTCATCAGTTAAGCTCCATAAATCCTTCGAGAGAGACTCCTAGCCTTCGTTTAGCTTCGCACACGCGAGAACGGTTTGCGACCACTTTCCTAGATCGGGATCTAGTAAAAAGATGAAGAGAAGATCGCAGGACGGAGACGGAGATGAAACCAGAAACTTATTGCGGGAAACAGCCGCGACTCGAACGACTGTTTTTCCCATGAGCACGGGGCCTGGTCTGCGCGAGAGCAAATTGAAACGATAAGGCGGATATAGCGCGCCGGCACGCGATCGCGCAGGCGTACGAAATTGATACGAGCGAATAATAACTTTATCTCGTCGACGCTCGTCGATGCCGCGCCCGCCTTTGAATGGACCGATCAATTCGCCTCTAACGTCTTTTTAACCCAATTAATTAACAGGATCGCGGCGGGTGGGGCGGGACGTCGGCTAATGCGAAATACTTGTAGTTGACCGGCAGTGACGTCATCGGCACATCATCCGCGCCTCTCGTCCTTCCCCGGCGTGATCACACGCCGCTCCTCTCGCTTCCGCCGCTATAATAGATATTAATTGCCGCACGCGCGCTCGGCGATGCGCCGCCTCGATCGATGCGCGCTCTTATCGTTTTTGCGCCATGGGGCCTGACGATTGACGGGAGAACGCGAGTCTCGTTACGGCTACGATAATAGAATCTTATACGGCGACTTTACTTTGCCGTGGAGAATTCCTGAAAAGACCACTACAAAATTTTATTTATTTATCGTAATGCTTAAATGCATCCATAATATTCCTCTCGCATAGTTTCTACTTACGTAATCTACACAAATAAAGATTGAGTCTGATATTCTTTTAAAATGCTCCTATTAAGTCTCAATAATCGATCGCAAAGGAAATTATTTTAGATTAAGATTTCTTATGCGTTGTTGGTTATATCCTGAATATTTTCAAAAGGATAAAGCAGCGGTACAGCAAACACGAAATCGACAAGGTCAAACATACCTGCCGAGGCATCCAAATCAGCCTGACTTATTTTTCTACGAAGGATTGGCTCCTGTTTTTGCTACATTGCTCAGGAACACCAGCGAAAGAGAATCCGTTTAGCGTTCACCCGGATAAACATACGCGATCAACCCGAGATCCATAGATCCGGAAGAATCGACGATGGGGACACACATCGAGGTTGATTTTCAGACAATTTCATGCGGTCGAAAACTCGCACGCTGATCTGACCGGGACGGAGTTAAACCTATTATTATCATAGCCCGTCCCCCGTAGTGAAAATGTCAAACGACCATCTCGTATGGTTGATTCGTCATCAGGGAGAGGCGGGAGAGTCCGATGGCGGTCACATCAAAGCTGAAACCCTCGTGGATCTTTCTCGCGACGTAGGACTCGCACGACAGGACACGTCTGTCGCGTTTGTCAGACAACCTTGTCGTGTACCTACATCTTTTTTTATCTTACATTTATCTTTATATGTGCCTCATCGTGTTATCCTCGTCACTTGTATGCGTCGTGTGGTTCAACCTGTTCGTGTCATTTACACGGAGCTCGGTCCAAGTCAAGTCGTCTGCACTGTTGATTGGTTGGCTTTTTGGGAAACAAGCGTGTCCGTGATACAAGTCCGTGTGGTTTTTAATCCTTCGCATCTGACGGGATTCTCCCGAGGACGAGGAAGAGCAGGAAGAAGAAGTGGACGGCGAACCCGTGAAGCAAAAAGACCGACTGACCGACCGATCGCGAGGAGAGCGATGAGCAAAACGAAGGAAGCGAAGAATGAGATGAAAGCGGAAGCCCCCGGAAGAGCAAAAACCGTTGATATGTGATGAATCGATGAATTCCATACGCATCTGTGTACGAGCGGCACTTGTTGAACCGCGTGCGCACCAATATGTCCGATAAATTATTAGCAGTAGTTGTGATGATTTAAATAGATGTTTCAATGCGCACATTAGATTATGTTTTTGCGATTGGAAAAATTATTTATATTACTGCATATATAAATATATGTCTATATTTGTAATCAAATTTTAAGGTAATGATAGTGGAGATACATCTATTTCTATGACAGATCTCATGATTATTGACTCATATACCCGTATGTGAAATTAGAAAAATTGTTAATTACTAAATTATGATTTTTATAAAATAATATAATGTACGGAATGAGAGCGTTAACACAGCGTGGTAATTGGTGCGCAATTTATATTAATCTAATAATATTCACATAATATATATATTAAAATTGTACAGTGACTGTCGATACTAACTTATCTAATTTGGACGTTTCGGTTTCTTTCAAACCATCTTCAGCAAATTCGTAGATAATTATCGTAGATATATTGACAATAGTTGGAAGATGTTAACTTATGCCTATTGTATCTTCGGTCTTAGACTATTGTATAAGTTGCGCACCAATTACCGCGCTGTGTTAACGCTCTCATTGTCCGTACATTATATTATTACTTTTTAATTTTGAGAGAGAGAGAGAGAGAGCCCGATTAGTTTTTAATTTTTATTTTATGATTTTTATCTTTGAAAGACCAAAGTCACAAATGCCGGACAAATAAGGACCATTTAACATGTAACAAAATACTTCAGCCGATTTCCAATTTGCCCGTTACAATCTGAAAAGACATCCGCAACACACGAAACGCAAGTGGTCCCCGTTCGCGATCACAAAAAGATGCCATTTGCAGAACTCGCTGAAAGAACGCGATCCGGCGCGATAAAAAAGCAGAGACGACTTCTTCCAAAAGAAGAATGATTTCGGGACGGACGGAGGCCGTAGAACCGAAAGATCGAAAAAGCCATCGACAGGCGGCAGAATCGATAGGAGCCACGAGCATCAATCGTTGACTCATCCCATTTGGATCACAAAAGTACGTCGAATTGGGTCGCCCTGGGTCGCTCGTAGGACCCGAGTGTAAGGCCCCTCATCTCATCGAGCGAACAATTATTTTGCGGGTCCCTCTCTCCCACCCTCTCTACCTTTCTCTTTCTCGCTTATCTCCTATCCGACTCCTTCAGTTCGAGACAGAATATATATCCCGCAGCGCGACGTCCACCGACGCGCGGCAAGACAAATGGCCTCGTGACGGCGGCTACATTACGTTTCAAAACTGGCCTAATCGTCGGCTTTCCGGCGATGAGAAAGAGGGCCCGATATATAGAGCCGCGGGGCCATATACCTGCATCGGCAGACGCGGTGTGGCGTGGCGTGGCGTGGCGCAGTGCAGCGCGATGCATTGTCTTTCCCGCGCTGCCGCAACGTCCTCTCTTTTTAAAGATTCATCGTCGGCACGCTTTCCAAACCGCACAGCGATTTTCGAGCGTGAATTCGTAAACGAGCGCCGCTTTCTTACGACACGGTGGAAGACAGAGAGAAAGAGAGAGATGCTGTCGGCTCGTAGAATTTTCCAGTGTGAGCAGAAATCGACGAAATCAACGTTTCTCCAAATCTCCTTGGTGTTATATTATTTATATCGCCATCAATATTACCGCCTAGGTATAATGTCTTCAATTAATCGCCCTCTTTGGCTTATAGTTTACGAGAGAACGGCGCGAGAACAATGGTGCTCGGGCAAACTATCGCCGATTTATTTCTCTATTCCGACGATGTTCCGTGCTTAATCCAGCTGTAAAATTAATGATCAGCTCGTGTCGAAGCTGCGACCGCCTTGCGCAACGGGCCAGCCGTGATTCGCGAAGAGATAATCGTACACCTGACGTCGAGTCGAGCCGAGTCGAGCCGAGCGCAGTAACAGCGTGAAGTTCTTCGCTTTGACCATAGAACCATGGAATGCTAATTATTATAATTACGTATGTAGCATACAAAGAAAAGTGTCGCGAGTTATTGTTTGTAATATTGCAAGCGATGTGAAAAACATCTTAAAGGTATTTGACTGAAGATAGGTATTATTTCACGGAAAAAATGTACGCGATAGCCAGCCGATATACTTCTGTATCCGAAATTTCGAAAAGAATAAAAATATTGTATTTTGTACACTTGCACGTGCTCTCGCGTTACACGTCCATTAAAGAATTAACCTCTTCGTAGCGCAATGCGAAAAAATAACCCTGGATTTCGCGAACCGACCAACTCGCCCTTCTCTCGCTGAAACGAAAGCCGGCAGCGGCGGCTTTCCCGGACGCTTTTTTTTCGACGAATTTTCCGCGAACTACCAGAACGATCGTTCTCGAGAGTAGCCGGAAATCGTCCTGTTATTCGTCGAACATTGTGCAAAAACGCGGAGGCGCGAAAAACCGATTGTAATCGCGCTGGGTCTACAGAGACCCCGTGGATTCGTTGCACCAACAATATGCGCTTAAAAAAAAAAACAGCGATGCGAAAATCCTATGGGTATAGGAGTGTTTGATCGAATTATCGATGTTACAGACGGTATACAAAAAGAGGGACCATAAATCCGTTAGATTGAACCATACAGAATGTTCAACACAGCGAACGTTTTCTCAGTCACAGATTCTTCAATTTTTCTTTCTATGCTCTTTTATTAGTTAATTTTTTCGCGGTCGAAATTTCATGAGACATCTGCCGCAAGTTTATAATTTGATCAAGCTTGACGGAAATTCCATTTCTGTTAAGACGTACCTATATGTCCACTATTTGGTCACCCTATTTTTTTTTAGGTAAACGATCATCAGAGATGTTTTTATGCATAAATTAAAATTACAATATTTAAGAGCATATTGTATATTATTGATTGTTTTCGATTTATTGATATTTGAGAACATTATATGTATGGATTTATTCACAAATTTTTGAAAAAAGTAGGTAGAAACTAAACAAAAGTATAAAACGGAAACTCTCTATAAACATGTTAAGCAGGTTATTATGACAGACTATTTTTAAAAATAAAGATTGTAATTAATATAACATATAACGCTTTTTTGCGGATGTTCGATAGAATTGCATAGATATTTAAAAGTTTATAAAGAATAGTTATTTAAAAAGAAAAAATATGTCCAAAAAGAAAGAAAACAATATCTATTTCATAACATCACATTTTCTCGTCGCTGAGGTATAAAAATACCCCAGGTAACTATTTCCGGATTAAAAAGCAATATTTCTTCAAATCTTATGTAATAAAATTACATAAAGAAAATGAACAAAACCATTTCGAAATTTATATGTTTCGTCTGAAGGATATAATTTTATTTCCAATAAAAATTTATTTACAAATAACAGTCTCCCGCTATCTAATTCACTATTCGATTACGTATGTACTCCATATATCAAAACACAGCGGTCAGACAAGCGATACCTTCGAGCGAGGCAATTTCTCGAGATCAGACGATCAAATCCAGTGAAATGTTTCCATGGCGTAGCACCCTCGGTCGTAAGGCGTGACGCGTTTTCAGTAAGAGTCGAGACTGCATTGTCCGCGCTATTCAACATCCGAGCGAAGATACATTGACCCACGCGAGGGAACAACACTACGAGAGATGTAGGGAGGACTTGCGTGAAGTATCACTAGCGTAGCTAAAGGAATAGAAACCTGTCGCAGGCTCACCCACAGTGAAAAGGGGAACGAACTGGGTGAACCATGCAAATTTCGGCAGGTCATCGGCGCCTACGAATCTTCTCAGCATTGTCCCGGCAAAGCTGAAGAAGCACTAACGAAATTCCTGCAGAGATCGTTGAGCAAATATTTTACGAGCGAAGAGTCTCAAGATCGATGTTTATGCATCAATCAATGACACTTTAGAGCGAAGGAAAATCCTTCTGACTGGTCGTTGAAAAATCGCTTTTTCGCTTTATTAGAGGATATTATGTTAAAAGTTATTTAAAAAGCGAGAAAATTGTAAAAACAGTTGAGCAGTAGGAAAAGACAAAACTGTCAATGTAATTTTTGTTAAATGTGTCTGGTACTGAAATGTACATCCATCATTGAAATGATCCAACTCTTGCATGCTGAATAATAGAGTTCATAAAAAGGCGATTACGCCTTCATAAAAAGCGTGAAAAAAAGCTAACGACGCCCGAAAAAGCCCGTCGAGTGCCCCATGCGGAGAACACGACCGTTCCACGTTCGGTAACAAATGATAGTTTTCATAATTAGCGGCTCCTTTTTTTCGTTTCCGAGCGACCGCCTCGCCGCAACACAATCCGGATAGTGTCGAAGAGCAGCAGGTGCGCGGCAGCGTGCGATAACTCTGAAGCATATAAATTCTTCTGTAATACGACATCATCAGGATCGACATTGAAGATCCGAACAATTTACAATTGATTTTTATATTAATCAATTAACAATTGATTGTTATCAAATTGTCTATCGATCGTCTGCTCACCGCTTTACTTATTTTGAATGAAAGTAGGGGAGAGTTGCCAAATGTGTATTGATCGCTTAAATCTCTCATACCTCATTAATATTTTATATTATTACTTAACATAAGCAATATTCAGTATCAAAAAAGTATGAAATAAATGAGAAATGAATAATATAAATAAAAATTTAATAGACAAAAATTTACGTCCTTTTTTTAAATGTTAGCAGCATTTTAAAATCAGCTACATTTGATATTAATTTTTGCTTAATATATGTAATAATGTATCATGCAATTTTATTATGAATTTTTATATTTTCATAAAAGAAGGTTTAATGTAAAATATTTTACATTCATTGTGGATATACATATTTACAATTATTATACAAATTAAATCGGTAATTTTATAAAATCTATCAAATATTTTTTAAATCGTATCACAAGATAAAACTGATAATTGACAATAATCAAACTAATAATTGTGAATGCAAATGTCAATTGGAAAAATAAATTCAAACTGTTTTACTTCGATGTTTGTGTCTTTTCATTATTATTATTATTTAATAATTCTTAAATACTTGATCTTTTTTCAATAAATTATTAAGAGTAGGTATTAATTAATTTAGGTAACTAATGCCTAAATCGCACCTTTTGCAGCATATTACAAAAAAACATAACAAATTAATTTGTTATTGATGAAAAGTTAAACATGTAATAATAACGTCTCAAGCTACAATTTTTAATGTTAATTTGCGTACAAATCAACATCAAATGGGAAATATAATTAAAATTACCTTAAGTGCACCTACGCATTCGTAACTCTTCCCTACATCGCTACCACACGGAAAGGCTAGTTATACTGAAGCATCTGAAAATTGAGTTAAATACAGATTAAATACAGATCTGAAAATAATTTTGTTGAACCATCAAAATAATTGTGTAGGACGCTGATTGCCAGCATGTCAAAACTTTTTGCTCCTCATGCGTGAGATTTCTACGTAATTATTTCGATGATCCAATAAAATTATTTTCAGACTTGTATCTAGCTAAATTTGTAGGTATTTCAGTAAAATCGACCTTTCCGACGAGCATAAGCTATATTCGGAGTTCAATCAGCGCAGGTGGTACATTTGCGTAACGAAATATGCGTTTTATGTTCTGCAATCCGAAGAAAGCGAAATTACAAATTAAAGAAGGAAGTAAAAGAGCATCATCAGAACAAGATTGGCAGAAAACACGCAACGCAGGTTTACACGACCGAAATACAACATGGAAGAGATAACGTTCTCCTCGTGGACACCTGGTAGATCTTTATCTGTCTCGGGGAAGGAAGTACGGGGATGCAACGGTCACTTGTCGTGCCCGGTGTCTTTTACACGTTCATGCGAACGATTGCGACAGGGTACGTCTGTCCGCCACGACGGTCCTTCGTGGGGGTCCCTTCGATGCGCCGGTATTGGTTAACCTTCTGCAAAACGGGGATCGAGTAGCACGATCGATCCCCGTTGCGCGAGGATCGTGTCAGGGCTGACTATGAGCCAACTTTTACGTAATAACCGACGTCTTGTTCCAACGAACTGTTGAGAAATGGCGTCCGCACGGCAGAAGATATAAAGTCTCACGCGAGGACGAAAAGGCAATTTGTCGAGACCCGTCGATGCGTAAGCGAAACTTCAATATTCGATTATGCCTTCAGTAGGTCAGTCGTTGAGTCGCGTATAATGGCTGATTGTTAAGAAAAGTCCACTTTAACGTCTTCCTCAATTCTGAGTAAATATCACAAAATATGTTTCCAACCTCGTAGATATAAGGATGAAACGCGAGAGAGAACTTCGATCGAATCGTCGGACACTTTGCACCTACTTTTTACTCTTCTCCTTCTCCTACTTGGGACTTTACGAGTATTCGGGAAAAATAGAAACGAGAATAGAAGAAAGAGAGATATCTATAAAGACGAAGGAGAGTTTGATATAGCCGAAGGAAGTCCGCGGTGCTGAGATTACGCAAACTCCATCCGTGTAATTTCTCTAACAACGTAATAAGTGACTTCTTGCTTACTTTACGCGAACGGTATAATTTTCGGCCGCCCGCCGCCAAGGGACGAATGGCGTCGGATTGAAAGTGTCATTATAAACACGGCCATAAATCACAATAGCGTTGGCACTTGACCGCGAGCCTCCAATTTGAAACGCGATGTCGCTCCTAGCTGGAAATCGCATGTTGTTCTCTTAAACCCCTTTCGAAAGAAAAAACATTCTTACATAAATTGTATATTTCCTTACACATTCTAACATATTATTTCTAATGTATTATATTTCAATATTTTTAAATTAATAAGTTTTTAAAATATTCGGATGAAAAATTCTGAATCTTTCGCCATTGAGAAAAGATGAACGTTGAAAAATTAATTCTAGCACTTCCGAAAAATTAAGTAAAATAAGGTACTGAACGACAGGAGAGGAGTCAGTTGGAAGAATGGAAATTATTCGATATTCGCGACGACGGGAGTTCATGATGGGATCGGCATCATGAATGCTGGCGACGCCGTTTGTATAACACTGTAAACAAGTGTTCGACAAGGTTACAGGGCGCGAGTAAATGGTATGTAAACCGTGCGCCGACTTCACCCTTGGCCTCTACCATCCCGACCAAGTATCCCTCTCTCTTTCTCTTTCTCTCGCTCGCTCTCGCACTCTCCTCGCACTCCGCAAACTCCATTAAAACATTATCCACGTGCCGATGCGCTCGGAAAATCAGACGCGACTATCCAGCTTCCGCGGCGTATTGATATTACATCCCACTATGGACATCCTCGTACAGTTATACATATATACATATATATACATATATGCACACATCCACGAGTACGTACAAACTCGAATCTCCATTCCGTGGTCGGGTGCGCCCGGGATCGACCGACCTGGCTTTCGGTTTTCGAAAAGGGTCGAAAGCCGCCCCCGTAAACACCGCGGGATGTACATCTGTTAAAAAAAAAAAAAAAAACTGTTGATAGACTCGTGGTAGTGTGGGCTTTCCGTTGGCGAAAATGTCGAAGGGCATTCGCCAGGGGCATCGGTTTCTCGAGTAGTTGGGGAAATACCGGGGGCATTCATATCGACGGTGTAATCGTGTTTGTCTGGGAAGAGATTTTACTCAAGAGCGAACGTATCTCAATGATCACGATATTGGTATCCATCGTGCGGAAATAGCAATCCCTGTCGTTAGACGGAATTGGTTGTATTATTCGACTCCTCGGCGGAACGGACTGGTGTAATAACTGTAAAAGAATAGTTTTTGAAATTTTCTCAGATTCAAAACTATGGAAAATGGAAAAGCAGCGTGTACGAGGAAAAACGAGAAATCGAGTAAATAACGGCGGATAATTCGTTAGCTTCGTCCATCGCGTCGCTTCGGGAAATAGGATTAGTCTGCCTCGGGCGATTTTTCTTGATTCGCGTATTTTCCCCTCTGTTATTTGAACTAGAAACGGAGAAACGAAGGACACTCTCGTTCGATGTCACACAGAAATTAATTGGAAAAACGTAAATAAATTGTATCCTTTTAAGTCTAAGAGAACAAAATCAAAGAACCGTATAAAATCATAGACCGTCTAAAATTAATACATTCGTATAATTAAATAACGATTAATGATTTGCTGACACATTCGCTGTTAAATCTTTTATCTCTTTTAGAAAAACGTTCCCTCGAAAATTACATTTTCCCATATCCTCAGCGAATTAAAATACATAACGTAGCATGCGTGGTTCGATATGACACACGATGATCGTGAAGATGCAAATTTTTCAGACCCGTTAATTTAACCGCGAACAAAAGCGAACGGCGATCCGTTTAATTTTCATTTATATCGCGCAAATCAAGCGCGCACGGGGACGTCGTTCGGTATCGGATTACCGTCCCCTCGATACGCGGACGTGCTCGCGGAAAAATTCGTTGACACACGAGAGTATACACATAAACACACGAATACGCGCGCGCGCGCACATACACGCTCGCGAATCCGGCTTCGACCGCGTGCATCGGTATTACGCAAAAAACAACGCGCGCCTGTCAGGGGAAATAAAACAAGGATCGGGTAAATAGCGACGGTCCGTAGATAATTCTGTTTTGTTTATCACTGCCGCGGGAAATGCGATTTCGTACGCCACCGACTGACGCGATTTGTTTTTATATTCAACGTATCCCGCCCGCGTTCCTCCGCGTGGTTATGTATGTGTAATTCAGCGGCACTGGTGCTCCTGCGGTATCTTGTGCGCGCAAAATATGCGGATTATCGATTACACCCTTGAAATGCGGATCCGCTCCTCTAATTAATGATTTTATTTAAAGCCGAACGCGAAACCGACATCGATATCGACACTCATCAGCGATTTTCACTCATACATTTGGAGCAGCGAAAGGATCGTTACTCTGGTTTTTATCTTTATCTAATAGCGATCTTTTATTTTAAATAACGACGGTGACTCATTCGCTAGTCGCGACCATGGTCGGCATTTAGGTGGCAAGATCGTCATCGCCATTTAATTAAATCGAAAAACCGGATAGTCATTAATGACAAGTGGCGCCCAATCGCGATGACTCCTTGATTTTTATTGATCCCACGCTGAGACCAGCCGCGAGGATCAGGACCGCTCGCAGGGACCCTCTCGATGGCACCTATAACGACAACCACGCTGGCAAAGGCCCATCGTCGCCGTGCGGAACACACCGCCCCCTCAAATCTTATCGATCGCACAGAAAGAAATCACGTAATGGATCCCGGCTGCGACGACTTTCTCATCGGCACGCAATAAGAGATTATCTGTCGGTCCCTCCAAAATCCTTCATCTCGAAGAGAAAAAAATTTTTCGAGTCATTAATCCTCAATCATCTGAGGCGATTATAATATCTGCTTGAGATTTTGAATCATAATAAAGCTTTTAAATTAATCTTGTTCATCCGCTTAAAAAGAAAATAATAGACCTGTCGCAGTTTTCTCTTTGTCTCTCCTGTTATATCAACAGTTTTATAACTTTTCGTTTAGTTTTACTTAGAAGTCTTATTTATGTAAAACTCCACAGATTTAATTTAATGGAAATTTAATTAGCAAATGGCAAAAATAGCTATTGATCCAATTTCAATATGAAAAGATCGACTTCAAATCGTAAACCAAGTATATCGTAAACCAATCATAAATAAACTTTACAATCCAAATACACGCAATCATGTTGGAATATCTAAAAATTTAGCTATAGATACAGATTTTTAATAATTTTGTTGGACCATCAAAATAATTATGTAGGAATTTCCAGTAATATTGCAAAAAGTTTTGACATTCTAGCAGCCAGTTTGAGCATCTTATATATAATATATATATATATATATAATAACTTTAATATATTCCAATAAAATTATCTTCAGATTTGTCTCTATCTAAATTTTTAGATACTTCAGCAAAATGTCTTTTCCGTATATAATATAATGATTCATAAATAGCTCGTATTTATAGGCATGTACATTACGATTGTTTGATGAAGCATAAATCACAGTATACACTCTAAATTTTTTGCAATGAAATTTCATTCCAAGAGAATGAAAATATAACCACCCTTGAAAAAAAGTGAAAATATTTCACTTCTTGAAAAAAAATGACAATTCACTTTTTTAGAGTGAATTTTCACTTCAAAGGGGTGAAGTCTCACTCCAAAACAAGTGAGATTTCACTCCTTTGAAGTGAAAATTTACTCTAAAAAGAGTGAAAATTGTCACTCTTTTTCAAGAAGTGATGGGTGGTTGTATTTTCACTTTCTTAGAGTGAGATTTCACTGTAAGAAATTTAGAGTGTACTTTCTAAAAAAAATATGTTAATCAATTTCTTATCATTCGTACACATTCGTGCAACGAATATCAATCGCATTGACGCTGGACACTTTTGATCGTCTCGTTTGACAAGTGCAAAGTTCATAGATTGATGAAAGGAGAAGAGAGCGGAGAGGCAGATAGGAGAAAAGCATTAGCGCGCAATACGTTCGATTAGTGTTTTCGTCGTATGCGAAACATAACCACCACCGCTGCGATTCGCGATACGATCTGCGAGTCCGTACCAAGTCTGCCGGGGCTCTAAGGAGATCCATAAACTTTCGTGTCCCGAGATAATAATCGTCAGGTGCGAAAAGCGTGACGGTTCTAGAGGGAAAGCGTTCGCTGGTCCCCGTTGGTATTGGATAGGTGTTCCCCACGACGACGACAAAGATGAGCGTGCGCACACAATCTGCGTCGCTACGTTCGACACCGTGTCCAAGAAAGCGTTTTTCATTTTTCTCCTTCTTTTTGCGCAGCCAAGTGCACGAAGTGCGTGATTCCCGACCACGATTGCCATAAGGCGATACCGGAGCACTTACGAGGCGACGAGCGGACGATGATCCGCTTTTGCCTCATTAAGGAACGTTGCACCCAAGGTAACAATAAATCTCCGACGATGCTTATATCGATTTCACGACGATACGATACGTCGATTTGTCATACGTTTATCCGGCGTTTATTATATGCGATTTATCAACCGCCCGATCTCACGCGCCGCGTTCGTAACGTGGACTACGATTATTAATTTAAAGACGAGGGGGTGAGCAGCGAGGGGAATAGTTAATGCAAAATGCATCCCATACATTGGTGCTCACGCGCGTGTATTTTCGATAACGCCGCGTCAAGAAATCGTGATTCAATAGAGTCGAACCACCAATAAATAACCATATCGCAATGTAATGGTTCTGTTGGAATCCACGGCGCGCTCTCGGTGATTTTTACATGAATTTCTGCGTGTCTCGTTCTTTCTTCCCTTTTTCGCAGTAACGCGAGACAGCAACGTCATGTCAAAATTAGTATTTTTTTTAATTAGAGCTTTCTAGTTAATTAGAGTTTTTCTTTTTCTCATATGAAGAGTATTATCGAGCACACTCCTGATTTTGAAGTCATTCCTGTATGAGGAACTTGCGAGACCGTTGTTACATGAACATTCGTGGAATAGTTAATTAATTGTTACATGGCTATTCTACTGTAATTACTGTTTTAAAATTAGAAATCTTGAAATATCCGTAATTGTGATAATATCACTATATAATTAAAACAGAGTCATATGTCGTTCCCTACTTCAAAAGTGACACAACTTAAAAAATTAAATTTTTCAGGAAAAGGAAAAACTATTTTCCAATTTAACAGAAAATTATTGATTAATCATATAATATCGGCAAAAGAAAACTTAGACACATAATCAAACGTTATTTTTGCCATTTAAAAAACAATCCTTTCTCAGCTCTGACGATTTTGACAGCCTACAAAGTTACGAAAAATCCGTAATAACTCATCAGAAATGACATAAACTCGAAATATCAGCAGTTTATATTTACCTTGATAAACTAAAATCACTAAATTCAAAATAAAACGATTTTTTCTTCGAACTTCGATCACCAAAACTGTTTTAATTTTAACCGTTTTCTGTATAGAAGATTCTTTTTAGTCACAAAAACGACACAACTCAATTTCATTCTTATAGAAAGTGTTACAGCTCTTCAAAAATTTTAAGAACGACATAAGTACTATTTGACTGACGAACTGTGAAGTTAGTTTACTTTTGATGACTGCTAGAATGATCTTTACCTAACTCATTTATGGTAATAAAAAAATCATATTTTTTAAGTCATGTCATTTTTGAAGTAAGAAAACGACATGAATCATGATGATTAATAATATAATAAAATGCAATAATATGTAACATAAAGCGGATATAACTATATATATATTTATATCTTTTTGTTCCACTACAAATGAACATGTATTACTGTATGTTCCCTTACGATTACAAACCGAGAGTTCATTTATACGACGCACCTTGCATCGAACTACTTATGACCGTCCACCACCTTCGCAACATCAACTTTCTCCTCGAATATCAAAGTGCAACTCGAATCGGATTATCTGCACAACTGCACTACAAAGTAGCCTGTATTAAGTTCTGGATAGTATCGTATGTACGTGTATAGTATATATAACGGAGTGCATTATGCATCTTACTTTAATCTCAGTCATACACTTTAAAACAAATTGAGTTCCACGTGATTATGCACGTCTTAAGCAATGATGAAACGGTATATATCATATACTTATTTGCGTAACATATATGTAATTTTCGTTATTTCAATCTGGTGTAATGAGAGAAAAGCATACACAACCAATTTTTTTTATTTATTTCAAATTCGGCGAATAGCCCTATTATATATTTAATATCGGGTTCCAAATCCCGATACAAAATCGAACGATCGAAATCGCATCGCGAAGATACCTGCGAATACTGTTCTCTTCTTGCCGTGCCGGTAGCGTGCGGATGATCCTCGTACGAGTCGAGACGGTACGACGGTGGCGGCAGCAGCAGGTTGATGGATGCCAGAGTCTCATGAGAAAATTCGGATGGAGGGGATTCGCCTCGCGACTCATCACGGCCGTCCTCGTACACTCGGCGTATAGTGGTGGCACAGCACTAGTGGTAGTACCGGACTGACGATGCCGGTGTAGTAGTAGTAAACGATAGTGGTAGTAGCAATAGTAGTGGTAGAAATGACGCTGGCGGTGCTAGTAGTAGGGTCGATCAGGAGTGGGAGATGGTAGGTCCGGTCGCGAGAACGGATGGGGGTAAGTAAGTACCCTCGGTACCACGGCGACCGTAGGTTGCTTCGACGATACCGGAGACAGAATCGGAGAGAGAAGGACAGAGAGACGGTGGAGGACAGGGGGATACTCTGAGTCCGCTTGAGGGGACGACCAGGCGACGGAGTGAGAGAGAGAGATTGAACCGCGAGAAAGGGAGACGCGACACGCGAACGAGAAAGACGAGAACATGTGCGGGGGTGGGAGTACCCCAGAGCTTGGGACACTGGTGGGGCACGCGAGGGGGGCTGGACAGGGTGGGGACACGGTGGGAGAGGTAGGGACGACAGAGGACGTTTGTCCACATTCACTCACCGACACATACACGCGCTCGCACGCACGCGTGCACTACCGGCAAGAAGGTTCTTTTCTGACCTCTCTCTTTTCCACTTGCTTGTGTTTCAGCGCTGGCGCGACTGTCAAACATCCACCACCAACAGCAGCAGCAGCAACAGCAGCAGCAGCAGCATGCTCAACAACAGCAGCGGCTCGGTAGTGGTGGTGGTAGTGGTGGTGGTGGTGCGGGTAGTGGGGATGTCGTCTCCGGCCCTCGTTCTACTGGTAGGGAGGATAAAAGCGTCGTAGGGAGGGTAAAACACCCGGCATCGGTGACGACGACGACGACGGCGACGGCGGCAACGACGACGACGGCGACGACGACGATGACGGCATCAGCGACTAGTAATGCAGGAAGTGGAGGAGGGGGTGGTGGCGGTGGTGGAAGTGACGGCGGCGGCGGCGGCGGAGGTGGCAGTAGTGGTGGTGGCAGTGACAGTGGTAGTGGTGGCAGCGGTACCCCCGGTGGGGATCGTAACGACGGCGGTGGTGGTGGAGGTGGTTGTGCCGGTGGTGGTGGCGAAGTCGCGGAGAAGGAGGAGAGGCCACCGGCTTCAGAGACTGTCGAGCCGACGGCCGCGTTTGACGTCGCATCCCTCGTACTCTACGGCTCGCGCGCACTGCCGATACGCCTTAAGATCTTGCTCGATCAGTTGTTCAACCAGTTGCCCCCCGCGCAAGTGACACGTATCCTAGCTGCCTTCGGTTGGACCCACGAGGATTACACGCGAGGATACATACTGCAGGTGAGTTGACACGTCGAACTTACGCACGACACATTCGCGCTCCGTAAAAGAAATCGTCCCTTCGCCGCGAGGTAACGATACGTCGCATGACCACGACGTCCACAGTACACATGCCACATTTACACGATATACAACACAATCGAAATTTGACGTATCGTACTTGGACGCTCGCCGGAGAGACACGCGGTTGATGTTTCGCGCGCGCGACGAGATCAGCTGCGCTCCGAAACGGGATGAACCGGGAGAGCGCGATTTTGACTTTTGGATTACCTCCAGACGTGACAGCGACCGATCATTAACTTCGGTGACATTCTCTACGAATAGGTGCTTTGGACATTTTGGCACTCGGCACATAACTCGACAAAGTCCATACCGAAGAATATTTTCGCGAACGCTGACGCCAATCGAGACCTTTCAAACTGTCGCCGCGTTACATAATGATTATCTTTAACGACTCGCGTCTAACGCAAGAATAATCTTCTATTCACACATACACGTGATGGTAGATCGATCTTTGAAATAAAACACGGATATCAATGGGCATTAATCTCTTCGCGAATAAAAAAAACAAAACGCTTCAGTTTTATGGTGATTGTAAAATACAGTCGATAAATCGTGATAAATAGAGAAACAACGAGGACGATGACGAGTGAGAGCGGAGAGTTGAACGACGAACTGTGCATCGAAAGTGCCTTGTATATTGGTGTGAGTGATGTTAAGCGACGTCGGAGCAACGGATCGAGATATCGGTACCTGAAGTGAGATACCTGCGCAATAACATGTCCTGATGGAAGTCCCGTCGGACGCATCCGCTACATCGAAGAGGACGGAAACGACGAAGGAAAAGGAGATCTGCTCTGGCGAGGAAGATCGATCCGCCGTGAGAAAGCAATTTGGAACGACGAACGCGATCAAAATTCGCGTTACGCGTCGAAGTGATAATTTCTCAATTGAAAATTTTCCCGAAAAAAAAAAAGACTTAAACTGTTAAAAAATACCGAAGTTATCGAGTGTGCTCGATAGTGGATGCTCTTCTAGTGGAAAAAACGCTGTCACTTGAACTTGAAGACAGCGGCTGTGCAGTTGTTGCATTTTTTAACATGATGTTCTGAGATAAAATTGTTTGCACAAAAGTGTTGCTGATTATAGACGACTGAAATGAAACTGCAGCTACGCTTCTCCGCAAGTGCCACAATTTGAAATTTCAACATTACTGACAGACCAAATCACGGTTTCTTAATGGACATTCTTGTCATCGACGTCACATCAATCGTAATAATCGGGCTATTCTTGTTGCTGATTTCTACGAGGCTCGCCACTTTGGATCATCACTTTCTTTGGATCAACGAGTGAAAAATCGGAGCACATTAATGGACTGTTCTTTAATCGATATTGTGCGTCGATCAGTGAGAGAACAGTGAAACTTTAACGCCGCTGATCCTTTAATTTTAAACTGGTGTCACCCGGGACTGTATCTCAAAAATAGTGCGTTTAAATTTGGACACTCGTCACTGTGAATGGAAGTTTGTAAAAACATTTCAGCGATTAAAAAATGTCGATCACTTAAAAAAATTTAAAACAAATCATAATTATAAACGCGCTAAACAATGTTTCGTAATAATTAATAAACGTACAGTAATAATCGAGCAGTCGTAATTGTACGAACGTTTAAGAGGCGATTTGTGAAATCCGATAAAAAAACAAATACTTTGAATAAAATTCTAATTCGAAAGGTGTTACATCATGTTATCGGATCACTCAGAAGATACTTAGCGGGATAATTGTCAATAATTTTTGTATCATAAAATAATTCTCTCTCATATCACGGCACTTAGCGCCGGACGCAATCTGTGAGTGATTGATAATAGAAATGACATTCTTGAATAATTTTCCAATATTTTCTCGTATTGTGCTCTACTGAGATCATTATCGTGCTGTTCTCTTCAGATAATTACCGGTATTCTTATATTTCATAAAAACATCAATTTTGTACGACACGTAATGCAATCTGCGAGTAATCATAATAGAGATGACACTTTGAACAACGAAGTTATTATTCGCAATGTGCTCCACCGAGATAATAATCGGCCAACCTTGATAATCCGTCGAAAAAAATAAATATCAGTAGTACTTCATAAAAATGTCTGTCAATCACTATGTGTAGCACAGCGTAACTTTCAAGTGACCAAAACAAAGACGATATTTGAAATGACAGAACTTGTGTTGCCACATATGTATCTCTACCGCGATATAATTACCTATACTTTGATCTTGGCTCACAAGAGATAATTGCAGAGGAGCGATGACGCATTGAGATATAATTGCAACAGATTTTCGCAGGATTAAAGCGCGGTCTTCCAGTGATCTCGTAGAGATTTTACGCGACACGTAGTGCACTTTGCCCGAAAACGCACGCGCACGCACCGGTCGGTGCGTTAATCTCGCGAGGCGCGCGCGTTAGGAAACGGGGAGTATCCGTGTAAACTGAATTGCGCCGATGTCGGCGTGAAATTAAAACGTACGCGAAACCGGTTTCTCGAACGACTCGCGTACATAGATACGTATATACGTATGCACCGTGCGATGCGCTTATCCGCTGCAGCGGCTCCGTTGCAAAGGCGTGGGTAACGCTGAGAATTTAATCGGAATAAATTTGAGTGAGAGGGACGCGGAAAAAGAAAAAAAAGACAAGAGAGAAAAGCGATATCGAAGCTGCCCATTCTTGCGTCTGTGGAGAACACACGCGACGTGCGCGCAAAAACCTTGGAAGTTCCTCTCGAAAGCACGAGGGTTGTCATTGAATGAACGACGCGGTGACACGTGCGGGCCATGTACGCGTGCACGCTATCGTACACTTTCGTTTTGTTTACGTTTCGTTCCGTCAAACAAATTTAAACCGAAATTTAAGCTCGTTAGAGCTCGCGTGACGATACACTCCGAAACTCTATTAGGTCCGTACTTCTCCCGGGTGCTCGCGCGGGATCGTTTGTTCTGCCGTTTAGGTATTTTGTCGCCATAAGCGAGACGCCGGACGAAGACACGCGATTATCCGGAACGGATGTCGAAATACACGCTTCAATAGTAATCCGTTATGTCTTTAACAGGTCGAAGCGCCGATATTGACACAGAGCTAACTCTCAGTTACGACAGGACTAAATTAACGTCATAGTGCTAACGGAGAATGTTTTCTAGCTACTTTCGTGATTGCTGTCAAAATAATACAGCATTGAACGCAATATTGCGGTGACAAAATATGATTCTTCAAATTTTTCCATAAAGATTCAACGTACGCTGTTTCAATATATATATATATATATATACACACACAAAAAGAACAACTTTGCTAAAATATCTTAAAAAAATTAACTAAATGCTAATTTAGAAATAATATTATTGGACCATCAAAATAATTACATAGGAATTTAAAACACGATGAGCAAAAAGTTTTGATGTTCTAATAACCGGTTTGAATGTCGTACGTAATTATTTTGATGGTCCAATAAAATTATTTTCAGATCTATATCTAGCTAAATTTTTAAATACTTCAAGAAAACCAACCTTTCCGTTATTATTCGCATTAAATAATTTTTATAATAAATAATTAGATAAATATGCAATAAAGAGAATCAAAAAAGAAAAGTATAGCATGAAAATAAATAAACTCTTCACTCTTTTACGTCCTTTGCGTGGAGAATAGAAGATAGATTTATTTGAAAACAATCGTGCGCTCGTAATAGTTAGCGATAATATCAATGATATGTTTACATATCAAGTACTGTCAGCATATCATTCAACTGTAAAATTCTCGCAGTCTATTATTAGGAACGTCACGATTCTCAAGTCGTTTGATTCCGATGATCTACGATGATGGTTTGTAGGATAGTTAAGAACTACGAGTATCTGCTTAGATTTGCATTTCCTCGAGTCGATAGCATTTTCGCGGTCAAACGCTGCTTTATGACTCATTATAGAGGCACCTTCACCGGGTTGCTAATTCCTAATTACTGTCTACAATGCGAAAGCATCGTTCCGAAGAGATGATCCATTGGAAATTAAGAAACTTGAGCTTCGGATTTGCATTCTCTTTCACATCTGGCGAACTTCTTGCGGTCGAGCACTACTTTACGGCTCGTTACCAGAATAACTTCCCCGAGTCGCGAAGACTTCCTGAATCACGATCCGCAGTGCGCAAGTGTCACGTTGGGAGAACAATCTACGTGAAATTGAGACTTCAACTCTGCTCCGAATTTGCATCTTAGTACGTGAGTTATCCGCAACCGAGCGCTACTTTGTGACTCAAATCATAAGACTTCCTGAATCTGTATTGCGATAATATCCTCTACTAGTCTATCCGCTATTAGCGATTCCGTCATAAGTCCTAGAATTTCTACACCATGATCTGGAAGATTTACCTCTCGGTATGTAAATTATTCACGGTATATAAAGCTTCATGTTTCCTGACCAAACTATCTTGTTCGAGTGCACGGGACACTGTCCGGATCACGCTGCACAGCGCAATAGTGTCAAGATAAATCTTCGCTTAGCGGAGATTTGCTGTCGGAATGCATACAAGACTTTCTTAATCATGATCGATGACGTACAAGTGTCGTTTCCGCGGTACGATCTGCGAGCAGCCAAGAACTTCAGTCGCTCCGGATTTGCATCTGCTATTCGCTAGTAAAATTTTCGCGGTCGAGGGCCGCTTTATGGCTCGCCACGTTGGAATGCTCCTTCCACAAGGGGAGATCGTCGTGACGCGGACATGGAAACGGTAAATCACAGCTCGCTGAATGCGCGACGGAGATCGCCGGTGAATGCGTCGACGAGAAGCGTTTCACACTGTGGAGGCCAATTTTGCACGTTTCAGTCGTGTTGTTCGGCCCTCGTTCGCTGCAACGGAAGCAGTTGCAGCAACTCGGTCTCTCGCAAGCGGAATCAAGTGGGATTTTACAGGAGCCTGGACGGCTACAGCTTTACGACGGGTACCGCGATGGAGGAAGAGGCAACTTAGGAACGCGAAACCGCCTCCTTGCCGTTGTAGCAACACGAGATTTACGAGCGAATTGCGCGTCGTGAGAGAGTCGTGCGAGTCGAGAGAATCCACGTCCTGGCGATCCTCAATCGGTGACTCGAAAAATAGGCGAAGCGAACGATCTCAGAAACGAGACTCTGCATGGTGAACAGATGACAAGTACTAACTTACCAATATCGAGTTATTCTTCTTTATTAAACATGTGTTCGGCGTTTATTGGTAGCAAGTTTTCATTTTTCTATAAAGCATCCAACTTCATTTCAAAGTTACGTATATTTTCGGAATTGAAATCCCTTACATGTCGAAATCTCACAAGCAAAATTTTGCTAAGATAATTATGTGATAGGCCGGAAGCAATTTTGAATACGGCAAGAACGATTGTGCAGAAATATCTAAAAATTTAGCTAGACACAGATTCGAAAGTGGTTTTATTGAATCATCAAAATGATTACATAAAAATCTCAAGCATGATAAACAATGCTGCAAAAAATTTTGGCATTTTATCAACGAGTTTGAGCCTACGCTGAAAGAAAAGATTGGCTGAATATGGCATAGCATTTTTATTTTTGGTTGCAGCAGCCAATTAAAAATGCTTTTTGGTTGCGTTAGCCTATCAAATGTCATATTGACATTGCGGATAGGTTAACGCAACAAAACATTAGCTGCTGCAACAAAAAATTGGCTGCTGCAACCAATTAAAAATGCTATGCCATATCTAATTTGCTGCAACAGCCAATCTTTTCTTTCAGTGTACATAATTATTTTGGTAATAAATATTTTGGTATAAATATTTTCATCTAATTACATAATTATTATGGTGGAAAGTTATTTTTTTCAGATCTGTATCTAGTTAAATTTTTAGATGCTTTAGCAAAACTGTGGTGTGATCCTCTGTAACTCCTTTGGTGTAACTTAATAAATTGGATGTCACACTGGAATTATTGTTATCAAATGACATGTTATAGATGTCAGAATCTATGGTCGATAACTGCATTCTTCGATGTCACATATCTGGACAATCAAAGATCCATAAAAAAAATGGAAAACGTGAGGAATTCCTCGACATTCGCCGATGATCGATCGTTGGGAATGCATCGATTTCGAGAGAAACGAAAGTTTTCCACGAATTGTGAAAACCGATACATTCCTCTGATTAGTAAATATTGAAGTGGAAACGTAAATGTAATCATAGAAATGTATTCGAATTGCAAAGGTCCTTCTACGTATCGAACATTTTGCATAGATTCGTTAGAGAGATATCATTCCTCGAAATATACACGAGGAGCGAATTTTGTCGAAATATTCGTTTCAGAGTCAGTGTTGCATTTTACAATTAATATAATAAAGATAGAGATGCTCGGAAAAAGTAACGACTTGTTCGCATTTGGCGATTTTTTTACGCATTGGCGATGTTCCTAAAATTCCGATTAAAATTAACGATCGCTAATTAACACGTTTGCATACTGGAAACTGATTTTGATACTCTCGTAACGAATGGATTCTTCGAGATAATTTTCTGTGATATGTCTACCAAATCATTCCTAAAGTATGCCGCCAATTGAATACAGACAGAAGTGTCAAGATGACAACGAATGGGTCCTTCATCGGTGGTCCACCAATTCAGAACCCAAAACCCGTCAAAGATCCCAAGAGCAATCGTCATCGTGAAGCATCGCGAGGAATCGAAAGTGGCGACGTAAGGCAGACAAGAGACGGGGCAATCGGAAACTGGTAAAGATGGTAGCCCGGAGCCGATCGACCTGTCATTACTCCACCTCGATGGAAGCATGAGTCAAAACCGTAAATTACAGAGCTTGCCGAGCGAGTCAGAGACGATTCGAGGGTACCGATCCAAGATTGTTTGCCAGATGAGAGAGGAGCAAACAGGAGTGACGAGAAGAAACCATCGTGGGTCGATCATTCGGGTGGAAATGTAAAATTTGTTGAGCGCAATTGGCGAATTAAAACTTCGACATGCCATTTGCATGGCTACCGAAACGCTCGAACTGGAATGATGGCGACGGCGACGAGGAAGACAAACAGGAAGAGATTCTGAGGAGAAAAAGAGAAGGCGGAATATAGGTGATGGAGGCAATATGAAAAAAATTACAGAGTGCAAGATCGAAGTGGGGTCGATTTCTGACACAAAAAGCAACACGATGAGATTGTCGGACGTGATCGAAATTCGAGATGCGCGAGTCAAGATGTTGATCAGTGATTGTGAATATTCTTGCGTCGTCGTCATGCGGACGATAATTCGAGTGGTATAAATAAAACTGGGAAAGGAAACAAATGATGATTCTGTTGAACCGCTTGAACACTTATGCTTCGCGGCATAACGTATACATTCGAGCCCTTCTTCACGAAAATCTAAATAAACCGCACACGCGAAATTTATAGATATACATTCGGCAGAAAAAGCAGCTTTACAACTGTTGTAAGATTTTTCAATGCGATCGATTTATACATTTAGATACGTAAGGAACTAAGGGCAAGAATCAGTCATATTACAAAAATTTTACCATTGCAAAGCTACGTTTTCTGCTGAATGCAGCCATTTAGTCACAAACGTCTCTACTCTTATAGCTCTAAATCTTTTTTTCGTGTTGGTCCATGAGAGTTTCAAAGCGAGTTCCAGAAAAATGCTCTCCTACTCGCGTTCTTCTCATGATTCTCAAATCGTAACGTTTGTTCATGTGTGCGTGCGTGCGTGCGTGGGAAGTATCAAAATTCCGGTCGCGTCAAATAACGCGTTAACGTTTATTTGTATCAACAGTGAACGCGCCGTTATTCATCTGCGATACGGCTAATCGCCAACGATTGGCCGCGATGTCTCCGATCCAGGAAAGACGCGAGCACGACGTTCTTGTGGACGACGGGAAATGTGTCTTGAATGTAAATCATTCCACATGGCGCTTTGATTCACGAACGCGCACGCACACACACACACACACACACACACACACACACACACACACACACACGCTTAATGCATCAGGATGCGCCTCGGGGTGTAGATGCGTTTCGGAACCCGGCGCCCAAGGCGATCCTCAGGCGAATTATCCGACGATAATGCTAGCGTTAAACGTACAAGATCGAGCGATCAGAGTCACATTGTTCATCCCTCGGTTTCGTACATGATGATCGACCAGCCATCAAATCGCTCGCGGCCGGAATAACTTAGTGTTCTTTCTCTCTCTTCTTCTTCTCGACTTACTCGGAGTACAGTCTCTCTCTTGGTTTGTCACGCATTCATGATGCACGTTTGGCGTTTGCTAAACGGCCGACCGACCGCGTTCCTGCGAGTTTTGTCAATATGTTACGATTAATGTCGGCGAAAATTATTTACCGCGATTGTTTAACGGAGTGTCACGTATGTCGGATGTATTGCCGCGAGTCTTATGCGTGGTTACGCGAGAGGCTGTTGGAACAAAAATGACGCAAGCAGAAAATAGATCAACGCGCATTGCGTACCGCACGCAGTTTCGAGATCACGCTTGTAAATTATTATCTTGGCAGCGTATGATGCAAGCGCTGTCCAGCGCGGGATTCCTCCTAGCTTCAAATGTAATGTAAGAATTCGTACTCTTATCACACATACTTTTTTCAAACGTTGAAGGCTGAACGTTGTCTAGATAGTGTCTGATGTCAAAGCAGACGAAGAATCGAAATGTCGCGTTTATGTCGCGAAATTTCCATTCTGGAGGGGGGAGAAGATCAACTTCACCTAGATTTCAGCAAGATTTTTTCAAACGCTAAATGTTGTTTAAGTAATATTCAATGTCAAAAGAGACAATCGGAGTGTTGCGTTCAGCATGTCGAGAAATTTCGATTCCATCAACTTCATCTAAATCTCAACAAGATTCGCGAATACGAATTGTGCGGCGTCGAGGAGATAGAATTTTTGAAATCTCAGTGGCCTGCTGTAGCCGAGCGACAGACATAAAAAAAAGTCGGGAAGTCGCGCGAGCAAAGCCGCGAAAGGCGCCATTTTCCCGGCCTTCCTTGTCGCGCCTCCGGTGAAACTTCGAGGCGTTGCGTCGCGGTTGCGTTTTACGACGTCGGCGGCCGACGGTTTCTCTTCGTCCGTTCGATCGTCGCATCGCTAACTAGAGCGCGTGAGTAAAGTCGAAATAAAACGGCGCAGTTGCGCCGGCCGTGACAAAGAACGCAAGGGAGTGAGTCAAAGGGGACAACGCAGAAGAAGTGAGAGAGAAAGAGACAAAGAGGGAGGGAGACAGATAGACGAGGAGGACAGAGGATAGACGCAGGTAGCTGCAATCCAATTTAGCGGCGGATATCCACGCGAGATCTTTACGATTTCTACCCACGAATAAGACAGGGCCCACTTACCGTGAAATCATATGCAGTGTCCAGTCACGGATGCCATTGCCGCCGCCGTCTCCTTCTCCTTCTCCTCCGCCTCTTCCTTCGCCATCGCGCCGACCGCCGCTTCTTTCTCGGTGAAAACCAAACTGCGTCGTACTTCGCGCCAGCAACCGCGTCGCCAGATGGCAGCACCAACTGGAACTATTCGAATCGAGTTCGATACGCCACGTACTCTACTTCGCTAGGATCATCATTGTTATTTTCAACAAATTAACGGTTTTGCAAAAACCCGTAATTGCAAATCGCTTTTTTATTTATAAAAAAAAGTTTTTACGGAGCCAAAATTGCCGGCTGATTTAAAAAATATTATTTGTCGTTTGTGTGAAGAAGTTTAAACTGCTGACTTTAAATCGTTTCTTTAGTGCAACTCATCAATCATTTCCTTTTCTTAACGTTCCTCAATTATCAGGGATAACAGTTTCGTTATCAATTAACGACTAATGATACAAAGTAAACAATATACATAGAATTGCGTGAACGACGCGAGAATTACGCGAATCGTACATGCGAGACACGAGGTTTGAGGGAAACGTAATGAGCGAGCAAGTAAAACGAGGTTTATCTTACTTCTCCGGCTCTCGTAATTATCCATTATGCAATAACGCGGTAATGGTTCACGTCTTGTTCTTAACGCCTCTTTTATTCCCGAGTACCGCCACCGAAGTTCCCAGGATCGCGCGTCGCGTTTTCGTGCAAGTTTCAAAGCACTCTCAGACGCACGTTATTATTGAAATTAACTACACCTATCCGAATTTAATTAAAGGCACCCTTGAGCTGTTTGAGCAATAGAAGTGACTTCGAATGTACGTTTTGTTCTCAGTAATTGTCGTATTTACTTCGCGGAATTTTTATTAAAAATCTGCGATTTCACGCTGGAAAACGAGTCTTTAAATGTTGTTAATATTAAAAGAAATATATATACTCTTAAATAAAAATTCTTAAATTTTATTATAACGGGATATTTTTTTCTTGCAAAATAATTGAATGTGTAATGTTCGAAATAAAAATTTTTAGTTTCGAGATTTTACAATGGGATTGAACGCTTATAGGATAATTTTTAATATATTACAGACTAATTTTAAAGTTGAATGTTAAGTTTTCATTAAAAAAGAGCCCAGGAGTTGAAAGAAATTCTTCTAATTTTATAATAGTATTAATTTTATTTACGAGAAGTTTTCCTAATTTCAACATTAATCTTAATTCCATTAAATATAATGATTGTAATTATTAGATTCTCAAACGTATATTCCGAAGGTAGACTGTAATGAAGATTTCCCATCTTTAGTCTTTCTCGTAAGACCTCCTTTTTCGCCACGATATACCGACCTCGCCCACTCATTTCGCGTCCCATCGGACACGCGGGAGCACACGGAACGGCGAAATTCCACGCCGCGGAATTTGGAGGAGGTGATCGAGGAGAAAGACGGGAGGGATGGGAGGGAAGGTCGAGTGTTGTCGGAGCGACGAGCCTCATTCGCGTGCGGGATTAAAATTCGAGTCCCACGGTACACGGTAGTCTTGCGTTCTCAGACACGATCGTCCGGGTCCTTTCACGTAAAGACGAGAGAGGCGCGTTTAAGCGCTTCGCGGAACCCTTTTTTTTTCAGTCCTCCCCGCTTTGCCCCCAAACGTCACGCACGTGTGTACGGCGCGAACATGGCAAAACGATGATGCGCGGTACCATCGAATCCTTCGTGAAATAGCGGATCTATGGGAAAAACATCTTCGGCCTTCGGGAGGTCACCTCTCGAAGATCGACAGCAGCTGGAAATGATAGACGCGTAAAGTAGAAAATTGCGACGTAAAGACTCTCGGAGTCTAACACACGCTCTGCCTCTTTTCTTCAATTCTGAGATCTATTCGTGATAATTATATAGAAAGAATGATTTGCTCAAGTATGTATCTAAAAATTCAACTAGATATTGATCTAAAAATCATTTTGTTGAGCCATCAAAAATAAGTATATAGGAATTTCAAGCATGATGAGCAACGCTACAGAAAGTTTTGATATTTTAACAACTATAGTTCAAATGTTCTATACCTATTTTGATTCAACAAAATTTTTTTCAGATCTATATGTAGCTAAATTTTTAGGTACTTTAGCAAAATCATTCTTTCTGGGTATTATGGCAAATCTGAAAATAATTTTGTTAGACCTAAATAATTACATAGCAATCTCAAGCATAATAAGCAATGCTGCAAAATGTTTTGACATTCTAGCAACCAGTTTGAACATCCTACATAATTATTTTGATAGTCGAACAAAATTATGTTCAGATCTATACCTAGCTAAACTTTTAGATACTTTAACAAAATCATTCTCTCGTGTGAATGAAGAAAAAACGAATTCAAGCAAAAATTGAGATGGTTGTAATTTCGAATTTAAATTTCGTCCATCGCGATAGATACACAGGAGAAAAGATCAACTCTTCGCGAAACGAAGACATCTTCCTTTCAGAGAACTTTCAAGTTTGACAGGTAAAGAGTTTCTTGTGGGCCACAACGGAATTATGATAACGGAATGAAATTATGGAATCCTGCATCTTGTATGCGTTCAATTAGCACTGCATGCCGGGCAATTTACGTAACTTTCAATAGAGCGAGATACCGTTGAGACATAGGATTTTGTCGCCCAACGTGATCGACGAGAGAGAAGAGATGGACGCGCGCAAAAGAACAGCGTGACGAATTCCCGTGCGCGGTATCACAATGCACGTAAAAATATTTAAATTACGCGAAAAGACGAGACACGAGAGGAGAGAGAGAGGGGGGGAGAGAGCGTGATTGCGAAGAGTAACGCGGGAAAAACGTCGTCGCGCACTTGCGGACACGGTGAGAAACGGTGTGACATTACTCGCGCCTCATCAGGCGATAATCTATGCGATCTCCTAAGGGAAAATAATACGCGGTATACGCGACGGTCACAGCTGTCGCCGCCACGTGAGGTTTGAATTACCATCAGCGAGAATAAAAATCAGAAAATTACACTTTGTAACGTAGCGGTACGTTACGAGCATTATTCATTGTCTTTCCATCCATATGCTTTCAATTATCTTCGCCTGTGTGTTGTTTCAATATGTCCACCGTTTGTGTCGCGTGAGCATCATTTAACATTTTTTATAGAAAAATAATTTCGCTTGTCTCAATACACATGCATGCGTATCTCTCGTAAATTAAATTCGTTTTTTTAAGCATCTCTCGTTCACACGAACGCGATCTAGCGAAATACGAATTATTTGTTAATCGACGCGTTGTTCCTTTCTATCTAAAATATTGAAATATTCTCTGCAAATATCTTCTCATTTATTGCGATAGTTATTCGATAACTATTCGATACTGCTACACTGAGAGAAGAGTGTTTGAAATTTGTGACTATAATTACATGGTAAAATGTTTATGGTTAGAAGCTTTTTTTAATAGTTATTGCTATAATGTTAGTAATAATAATTATATATATTTTTTGTATAAAACTGTATAACTATAATTATTATAATTATTATTAACATCAGAGCAATAATAATTATAAAAAAGGAGCTCCTAATCATAATCATTTTACCATGCAATTACCAGTTATAAATATCAAACAATTTTCTCTCAATACTGCTTCATCTTCTCAGATTCTTCGGTCAATTTGAACCCACATATATTTTCTTTTTTATCAAATCAAGAATTTCAAAATATCTATGTACAAAACTGTATCGTTTCTTATACAATTTATACTATTTATCTTACAACAAAAAGAAGAAGAATACTTTACAAACAGCTCTGAGGATCGAAGTACCAGTCGAATGCCATGACAGTGCCGAATCGATTCTGTCAGGAAGAACAAAAACTTTGTGGCAGCGCCTATTATATCTGCCGGCGCAATCGCCGGCAATTCGCCTGACATTCTTTATTTTTGCGGTTGGCCCGGGGCGAAAAATAACGACGTCGTTCCCGCGATCGAATTCGGAGTGGCGGCGACCACACTGCCGTGTGACCGCCGACGAGTGCGTGTCTCGTTCCCAATCGTGTGCGTGCGATATATACGGCGGCGCGTGCGCGTGCTTGAAGAAATATACAACGGGACGCGAGCGCGAAAAGCGTCGCGGCGCTGGGCGTCCTGCGTTACGTCGAGCTCCGTCGGAATGTGTAAATATACAAGCTGCGAGGCGAGAAGAGCGAAAAATGGGAAAGAGGAAGAGAGAGAGAGAAAGAGAGTGAGACAAACTTGCGCTCTATATACACGGCCACCCTGAATTTATAAGAAGCCGTGACTCCACATGAGTGCGATACGTGACGTCCGTGTGGAACGTCGAAAGCGTATCGCCAGATTTAATGTTCCTCTCGACAGGATGCGTAATCTCAGCGAGAGAGGCCGAGACGAAAAGTTCAACCTTTGTCAAATAACACGATCGCGAAGCGAGATTGCGACCGGAGAGACAAGAAACATCCGGTTTTTCGCAGGAAACGTTTATCCAGTGGAAACAAAAGAAATCGAAGGAATGGACCAAAGTGACATTTATTGTGAAGAATTTTATATATTTCTAAAAGATCAATATTATTACACATTGAAAATTACAATATTCAAGGAATTAAAGGGACCTCTAGACGTTTAATATTATTGTACAATTATTTTGTATAAATATTACTGATATCCCCTTTAAACAATTCAAAACAAACAGTCTGGAGGCTCAATATAACCTCCGGATGATCAATAATATTTTATATTGCAATGATATTGAGCGTCTAGGGCCGCTTTAATTCTTTATTAAATGTTATAATTTTTGACGGATTACCATTTAACTGTAACCTACTTTTGTGAGCATTATTTTTACACTTCCTAGTACCTTTAGTTTCCAGCAAAAAACAAATTGATTCCGAGATTGACTAGAATTTGCCGCGGGATTATTCATGTCGTTGAGATTTTCAGCGGAGCATAATGACAAATCACTAAAACTCGATCCGCAAAAAAAAAACGGATCGTTAATAATAGGTACGCGAGAGAGGAAGACAGATCGAGAGTATGTATACATATCCGTCGGGATGCAAGGTTAAATCCTTAACGCGTTTAAGTGCAATCTCGCTTGGCTAACAGGCGAAGCAGAACTAATTACCCGCTACATTAAGCATCATCAATCAAACCTTTTTATTTATCAGCCATTTTTTGCGCATTCCATTTCACAAAAGTAACGGAACACAAGCGGGACGCGTGACCTTCTGTGGTTGACAATATAGGAAGCGTTTTTTTTTTTTATCACGACATGTAATTACGGTCGAATAAGGATAAACGTTCCCTCCGTCCACCGTCGGCGGTTGTGCGAATTGATCGACGATATCGCGTGTTCTTTACCGCGTGATTTGCGCATTTACGTAATTTCCCGCATAGGCTAAACAGTGTAATCGTGAGTATCGGCGGTTTAAGAATGCCGCGAAGAATGTCGTAGGAAACCGCCTCGAAAAAATTCTTTGTCCTTTGTTTTATCACGCTATCGACTATTATATTAAATTTTGTTCAGAAGTTAAAAATTTCTTTCGTCGCAATAAATTTTTCGCAGTATTTTAAAATGCGTAATAGCGTATTAAGTTAAGGATCAATTTAATTTGTAATATTATTATTTCAGTTGCAGTTTGTATGATTACGTTTCAAGTCCGAAAGCAATCGGGGCACGCAGTTTATTTAATTAAAAGATGTGTTTAAACTTACATAGAAATATTACAGACACCAAAATTCAGCCTCGATCACATTTAGCGCTTCTTACTATTTGTTTTAAAAATTCATTGTAACAACAAGATTTTAGTCATTTTCTTAGAAGCGATATTTATAGAAATTAGTATATAATTTTTATGAACACAATATTCTAAATAAGTAAGTTATCCGCGATTTATATCTTGAACGGAACGGTTCCTTTGACTTCCAAAAGACAATCCTTCTCGTCTTCTGTTCGCAGGACTCGCAGAACGGCCCGGTGCTGGACCGATGGAGTATCTGCTCGGCTGAGGAGGAACCGCTGGTCCTGCAGCAGTTCCTCAGGTTCGCCGAGACGCGTCCGTTCGTGCAGCAGTTGCTGCTGGCCGCCGGAACGCCGGGTACGGATGCTATGTCACCAAGCAGACGACCTTCGCCACCGACGATGCCACTAGCACACCTACCACCCCCGTTGCATATGCTTCACTGTGGCCTACCGCCACCGGGTTCCCGGCTGCCGCCTCCGCTGCCACCGCCCCCGCCGCCACCACCGTCTTCGATCTCGCATCCCTCGATGTCGCCAACGGCACAAAAGCACTACTCCTCGACGAATTCTACCGGCGGGATTAGCAGAGCGAACTCGCCTCCGCGTTCTTTAGACTCGCACCTAACGGTGTCGCCGTTGAATCGGCTGCAGAGCATGCAGCCGTTTGACTTCCGAAAGTTGGGTACTCTCGGATTGCCGGCATTCCCGCCGTTGCCGCCGCCGCCACCATCCGCGGAGCAGCTCCTGCAAAATCGAAAATCCATGAGGAATCCGCAGAGTCCCCACAGTCCACCTCATCACTCATCCGTGACGTCGCAGCTGCAAAGGCCGCATATGCCGGTCGCGCCGGTCTCTTCGTCGGCGTTAACCTTCAGTCATCCACTCTCGGTCGCAGTTTCCTCCGGAGCGCTACCACCGAGCTTTCCAACGCACTTTCCGCCACCGCCGATGGGTAAATCACCCGGTGGCATCTGCGGACTCACCGTTCCCGCAGACGTGCACAGCGGTGGTGAGAAGAGCAGTGAGTTTGGCTCGGAAGAGGACGAAGATGATGAGGAAAACTCCGACAGCGCGTTGAATCTTAGCAGACGGGACTCTGCTATGTCGAAGCACATGATTTCTTCCGAGCAACGGCATCCACCGCCGTTATCGCTCCAGGCTACGCCGTTGGGCAGGCCACCCGGTATACCCGGCAGGAAGCCGCACTCTCCGGGTAAGCGACCGGGCAGCCAATGGGGCGCCGCCGCAAACATGCCGCCGAACCTCGGTACACCTTTCATTAATCCCACCACCGGCAAGAAGCGCGTACAGTGCAACGTTTGCTTGAAGACCTTCTGCGACAAGGGTGCCCTGAAGATCCATTTCAGCGCGGTGCACCTACGCGAGATGCATCAATGCACTGTCAAGGGTTGCAGCATGATGTTCAGCTCGCGTAGATCGCGCAACCGACACAGTGCGAATCCAAATCCGAAACTACACTCACCGCATCTGCGCCGCAAAATCTCTCCACACGATGGCCGCTCGTCCATGGCGCATGCCCTAGTATTACCACCGCAGGTTGGACTCCCGGTTCCCGCTACTGGACTGAATCACCTACCTTTCGGCTCGTTTCCATTGCTCACGCCACCGCCAGATCTCCGTTCACCGGCGTCGCTGTGCGCACTGGACTTCAAGCATTTGGATCTGTCATCCACGCAAACAGGTCAGGGCAGACCTTACGATGAGGCGCTCCAGCAAAGAATGGCGAGCACGGGTTTGTCAACGACCACGGCCTCGACGACGATGCCAGTGCCGATGTCGAGCGTCGCGGCGACTACGATCACAACGACGGCACGAGGCTCGTATTCTGGTGGTGGCGCATCCATTAGCGCAGTCTCGCCGTCTACCCAAGCATCATCCGTGATACCAGAGGGTGAGGAAGACGATGACGATGATGATGGTGGTATCGTCGTGGTCGCGGAGGACGAAACCAGTAATCTGCCATCGAGGTTACAACCGTTACATGTCGAAGATGATGAGCAGCCGGCTGATTTCAGTCTGGCGAAGCGGCCGAAGCTCTATTTTGGCGACACCGCCGACGAAGACCTTGCCAGCAATCCCGACAGCAACGAGGATAACGATTCGATGGGCACAGTCGACCAGCAACCTTTCTCCGTGAATCAGCATTCGCTCAACTCGAGTTCCTTCCATAGCCGAGGCGTGCGCAAAAGAAAATCCCAGCATCCCACGAGATGTGCTGTGCCGGCGGAAGTACATTCCTCGTCTACCGATGGCGACTCCTCCAATGACGAAGAGCAGCGAATTCAACGGCGGTGTCTGTCGGACGGCATTGCACCAATAGCAGAATTTCAAAATCAGCCAGAAGACATGTCGATGTCTAGGCTTGAGGCGGAGGAGCGAAAGATACTCCCCAGCTCGCCGAGGAACCAAAAAAGCTTTCATGATCGCGAATCAGACTCGCGCTCTCCGGACACCGGCAATAGAGAGCGCGAGATAGCTCTAACTAATCGACGCGATACTTTTTCCTCTCAAGACAACGCGGAGGATCTACCTCAAGACGAGCCGCGTGACTTGAGCTCGAGGGCGAGCTCGGTCAAGTCGCCGAAACGACAGATCACTCCAGAACCAAAGACCGACAACGCGCCGCCGTCAAGCACGACATCGAGCGGGGCGACGATAACGACGACGACGACAACGAAGGATCCCGACGCGATATTGTCGGAACAGAAAGATCGACGATTGAGCACGGAAAGCGACGAAACGTCAAGGGTGAAAGAGGAGACGATCGCGAAAAAAGAACTCGCCGAGGTGACGCAGGAGGAAGGAAGGCTGACGAACAACGAGGAGCACCAGGAGGACGAGGAGGACGACGATGATGAGCCCATGGAGGAGGTCGAGGAGGAGGATGATGAGGAGGAGGAGATGGACGACGCGCTGCGCAACCAAGAAGGTGAGCGTCCCGATGATCCCCCCCGTGCCCCGAGCTCGGTCGACAGCCGTCCAACGACAGCCGACGACCTCTCCCACGACTCCTCGACCAACACTTTGCGTCAACTCGAGTCCTTGTCGCAGGGTCGATGCGCGATGCCGTACGCCGAGACGCAGCGGGTGGCTTCGAGGTCTGGCCGCGGCTCTACCAGCCCTATCAGCCTCACGACCCACCAGGAGATCACCATGGACAACTCCTCACGTGGCTCTCGTTCATCCAGCGCCTCACCCTCCACAGTGGCCATGGATACGGACAATAGCCTGATCACGTACGCACGTTACGAGAACGGCGGCTTCGTCAGCACCCAGGAAGTGCCGCTCGACCGTGAGAATCCGCGCCGTTGCACTGCCTGCGGCAAGGTCTTTCAGAATCATTTCGGTGTCAAGACTCACTATCAGAACGTCCACCTCAAACTGATGCACCGCTGCAGCGTGGATGGTTGTAATGCGGCCTTCCCCTCGAAACGATCTCGTGATCGCCACTCGGCGAATCTCAATCTGCACCGGAAATTGCTGTCAACCTCGTCGAGCCCGCCGCTTTCCTCCAGCCTGCCACCGAGCCTATCGCCGCGTATCGACGACCCGCAATTGAATCCGCTGTTACACAACGAGTTCCTGGCACGACTCTATGCGGACGCTAGTATCGGCGCATTGAGCGCGTATCCTTTAGCACCTGGACTGCCATCCGCGGTCGATCTAGCGGCTCGGATACCACCACCACATCCGCTCCTGCTGCCGCCTCATCTTGGCGCCACGTTCCCGGGTCTATCCTCGTTTGCATCTCATTTGGCTAGTCTAAACGGCCTCACTCATCAGCATCTGAATCACTTGACGAGACTGACCCAGGAGCAAAGCAACAGGCATGCATCTGTTTCGGGTTCGCCTGTATCTTCGCCAGGCTCGGACGATCGCAAAGAGGAGGCTAGGTGCACTGTACCCGGTTGCGAGCGCATCTTCGGTTCCCGGGCCGTACGAGACGCGCACTCGAGGGATCCCCAGGCCCACCGCGACCTGCCGATCTTGTCCACCAGCAGCGGCTCGTGACCGATCTCGTTCTGCGGCCGCGGACACGATTATTATCCTTTACTGTGATGCCAAAATCCTAACTCGGCGACTCGATTCGGCCGATCGGTCACCGATGATCTCGTTTCTAATTAGGATCGGCAGACCTAGACGCGGTCTTCCCCACGAACAGGGCACGTTTCGTTGCCCTGAAACGTTCCATTCGAACATGCGTAAAAACGTGCAATATCGAGCGGAGTGCGTGCGGAATGATCGACCATCAACATGACCGACATGAAGCGGTCTCGTTGATCAACGCCTGCCCATGGAGTAAACGAGCCAGTTCCAATGCGGTAATATCTGCCTGCCAGTTCTTCCCATTTCTCAGATTTATATACGTCAGAACGCAACACGCGAGTTTGTTGGGCTAATCTAGTCAATTTGGAAATCTCGATTTCGTGCGTTGTCGGAAACGACGGTAAAAGACGCGCGCTGAATCGCTGCCAGTTTATTTCGCTCGATTAATCGAACTAATACTGTGCAAAATTCTGGGTAATGTGATGTCAAATTTTAAACTCGTAGCAAAGATAATTTGCAGCAATCAAGAGAAATTTACATAACGTATGATAAACCGAAAAAGGATAAACGATTATTGCATAGAATTTTTATTTTAGTTAAAACATGTATTTTTTATAGCGATACGCGGATTATATCGCATAACACTTTTAAACCTTTTTCGCTTTCTGAGCAAAATTAAATAGAGAGATTGTAGTTTGAAATTATAAAATTGAATCTCTTAAATATTTTATTAAATATAATGTTTAAGGGAAAAACAATTTATTATTTTTTTTATTTATTTATTTTTTATACACGATACATTTATTTAATGTATTTGAATTTTATGATTCTATACAAAAACCTTATTTCTACATTTCTATATTGATTTTTAATCCTTAACCGGCCGCGACACTGAGTGTATTGGTCTTTTTTTATTACCGACCTTCGGTATTCCTCACACATTTAATGTTAAATTTTAGTATTATATTTTATTATTATAAATATATTTTATTTGCTTTTATGATGATTGTCCAATTATTATAACTTCTATATAATAAATTTGTGATGCTGCACTCAGTGCCGCGCGTGCCTGCTAACGTTTGACCGGGAGGCGTGTCCAGTTAAGGATTTAAAAAAAGTCAAATATTTTTTCTAATCGTAAAATTTAACAATACATTGAAATATAATAATTTTTTATTAACTTTTTTTAATTTTAGAAAAAATAAAAAGTATACTAAAAGTATACTAAAATTATTTATTTTCATTGAAAGAGCATAAATTGTGCAGTAATATTAAATTGGTTCCGTTCATAAAGTTTACTCAATATTTGAACTTGAATTTTGAGAAAAAAATCTTTGGACTTTTGATTCTCTTGATTTAACTAAAGAGCTTACTGCAATAATGGGCTAACCCATGTTTTGTAAAAATGTGTTAACATACTATTTCCCATCACTTTAATTTTGGAGTTTATTTTCTCTCTTTACAAAATGTGGGTTAAGCCCACTGTTGCAGTAAGCTCTTCATTATAGAGCGAGCGCACGATGCAGCGCGCGATATGTCCATAATATATCTCTTTCGTACTGTTATATGAAGAGTCGCATTGTAAGCACTGGCTGGCGTAAAAGTTCAGGATTTGACTGGTCGACTAAACTGCCTGACTTCGAAGATCTCCACGTTCGCATGGCGTGCGATCATTTCTTCCACGAGCGCGATGCCGAGAAACCGACGACGGAGCATAGTGAACGATGAATTCGCGATATGCGGGCGTATATATTGTTTCGTCTGTCCGATCGTCGGGGTTAACTTAACATAATCAGGAGTGAAAGAGAGGGTCGTCGGAGGGAGCGAGGACGAAGGACAAAAGCATTAGGAGAATGGACTGAGGTGCGATGTCCCCGGTCCCGAAGGGCTAATTTCATCATCGTTGTGATAAAGTAACGTTAGCGAATAACGCCACTATTTAACCAGTAACCAATTACTACCGCTGTATATAATAAACAGACATAGTACCTTTCGGTGTAAATGCGTAACTATATCGTGACTAAGTTCTACCAACACGCGTCCGACGCGACGCAGTTAACGGCGATTAGTTTTGTAAATGTGAGATGAGTAAAGGGGAGAGCCGGTGCACTTTGCCGAGGGAAGGGAAGGAGAGCGACGTGTGTCACGTCGCGACGACGGCAGCTAGAAGGAAATGCAATCTTAGTTTAAGAAGAGGGATCACCCTCGAGAGCTCGAAGGCTGAAGGGATGAGAACGGTCGGATGTTTGGTACAGATAGACGAGTGGATCGACCAGCAAATCAAAGCGACGGCGTGTCTCGCGCTAGGTAAATGAGAATAGATAGATTTTATTTATTGTTCCCTAGAAACCCCATACACAAAACGCATACGCACATACACATACGTACATACTCGGAAACATACGTACACGAACATGTACATCGATCATATACTAGAGATTCTCAAATAAGAGATTAGCCACCGTTCGCCATATTCAGGACGATGTTTAACACAGAATGAGATAAATTATTATATGTATTAGGTACAATGAGATATTCAATGAGATGCATCTTATTCCGTCTTCTGCATCTATCTCTTGTATCTTGCCCACACACTTTATTCGCGAAATGTCTTGGGAATGTTCTTGAGATGTAGGAACGTCTTTAGGATGTCCTTTAAAGATCTGTGTTGTATGGATGAGCACCATTCTGAATATGACGGATCATACGTACAATCAAAAGTTGTCTACACGATAGCCAATCTCTTACTTGAATATCTCTATGACACACTGTACCCGAGCGGCCAGTAGCGGGCACTGCCGCGAGTAACTTCCTCCTCTAGGACTTGTAAAATCATGTTGTCGTTTTTACGTGGCGAATCAATTGGCGCCGGAGGTTCGCTCCCGTTGTTACATATTGACGAAGGAAATCATGCGGAATCAATTCCGGAATCGAACGGGAGCGCAAACCTCTCCCATGAGACGATTTGGTTGTACATATATACTTTATTTTCGTATCTATACATATATAAATAAATATAAATATATATATATATATATAATTTGGCGATGCGCATCGATGTCGCGGCGCGCACGAAATGTTCTTCGGGAACGTACGCGTACGCGTTTAAAAGAGACGCGGAGCGCGTTTTTCTACGAGCCTTCGATCCTACGTTTTGCATTTCCGCCTCCCGAGAAAGCGAGCGAAGTTCCCTCTTCTCCCGCGACACACACGACGAAACCCTACTACTATTATGCATTAAGAGCGAGCGAAATTTACAATTGTAATTATGTATAAATCGAATGCTACGATGTATATTATAGATCGATTATAAAAAACACACTCATCATTATGAAAATAAATACCTATCAAAATTAATCCCCGCTGTACATTCTTTCTCCTTTTTATTGCGCTATTATTCTTGAAACAGCAATGCTATATTGTCGATAATGATCTAAGATGCAGTTTAGATTATATGTAAATGCATATTTATCATTTATTTATAGAGAACATAAATTTAATGTTTTAATTGAAGAGTAGAAAGATCGTCCGCGAAAAGGTTTTGAAGAAAAAAATGATGCTCGAGTGAGCGATCTAGATTTATATCTCTGTTTCCGCCCTGACGAAAGAGTGGGCAGCACTTCGTCGAGCTTTCGGGACGTCGACAGAAACAGATACGTCCACATGTGTAAGAATGAAAAAGAAGAAAGTTTACCACGCCCACGCGCTCTAACGTGGGTCGACCTCGTTTTCGCGGAAAGAAGATCCTTCCTTTACTAGCGATGCCGGATCGTTTATCAGAGAATCTCGCGGGCGTGCACGTGCACGCCTACTAATCCGCGAGCCTCACGAAGAAGGGAATCTCCCCGATGGAAGGGTTGTTCTCGGTCTCGACATCGAAGAGAATCACATTCGCGATATGGTGATGAAATCCGGGTCTTAATAGCTCTATGGTCAAGTCAACATTTAAATTTGTTGCAAATATTTACGATTACGTGATGTATTAATTATATGTACTTACATCTATATGAAACGAAACATTTTAATTTTATAGCAATAACATCAATTTATTTCTACATCCATTGGTAGAACTTACATTTGTTTTCATGCAAAGTATGATTTATTTAATTAAAAAAATATGCAAAGGAAGAGTAGAGTGAGTTACAAATTATATATTTATGTTATAAACTAATAAAATAAATTTGTTTATAAAATTTACTATCAAGTACGAATTACCTGAAATTATGTGATGATATGAAAGATGAAAGATTGGACAGCGCTGGAAAATTATGGAATATGCAATTATATTATTTTTTATCTGATGTGAAAACGATCAATTGTGTTTAATAATTATTGCAAACTCTTAACAAACAAACGATTACATATTTGCAAATCGACTTGGAGGGTCTTTTATATAACAGGCCTGACGGCTCAGACCACTCGCTTACCATTGTCACGCTAAAATTCTCTTCGCAAAAGCGAAACGACAGACCGACACCGTAGCGGACTACGGTAATTAGAAGTGTCTCGTGTTCAGTCCCACCCAAACGAGACGTTTAATTATACATAAACGCCAAGCGGGCCCCTCGTTCTCTGGAGCAAGAAGATGCACGAGAAAACCCGAATCACCACTCCGCTCGTCCCCCCCCTCTCCCTTCCTTCGCTTGGACTCTCAGTCCTTAATCGACCAGGTGGATTAGATTAGGACCCTTCGATTCTCGTGCTAACTTTGGGTCCCGACTGGAGACTAATAACTGGTGCACGAAATCGAATCCCAATTGGACTCCAAGTAGTGCTCTGAAACTCGAATCATGATGCAAAAATCAAAGACGTAAAAACGGCTGAGCTCCGAAATTGTTTACGGTTTCTGTGAAGAGTAAAAAAAACACGTGATGCATATTCATTGCAACTGTTTAATAATGAAATTACATTATTTAATAATTAAATTACATCATATATAATAATTAAATTACATCATATTAAATAATTCAATTACTCGTACAGCTGATGAGAATAATAATCAGCATTGCAAATGTGTGGCTTGTAGTGACTACGTTTTTAACTTTTTATTCTCCTGTTCTTAACCGTTAATCCAATCTTTTCATGTGAATCCTCTGGGTCATTTTGGGCATTTGATTTCTTTATTTTTAGCTCACACATTTGAAGATCAATTTTAAAAAATCATTCGAAATGAGCTTTTCTTTAAAGGTATATTTTAAAGTAAACAGCTTTTTCGATGTCTCTGTATTATTTCTCTTCTTCCACTCTTCTTCCTCTTCTCTCTATTTCTTTTTCCTATTCATAAACGTATACGTAGCACCGACATACGCGAGATAAATGGATTTAGCGTGGTTTCGACCTTACCGAGTACGCACTCGCCCAGTTGAAGCTTTATTCTACCACCTCTCTCGACGCTCTCGTGCGCACGACAGGTGCAGCGTGGGAGAACGAGGGTGGGAAGGCGGAGGTAGGTGCACGCTCTCGCAGGGAGCTCGCCACGAGGAGGGAAAGGGGGACCAGAGGAGACAAGGAGAAGGAAGGCAAAACGAACGAAACGGCAAGAGAGAAAAGGCGGTCTCCTCGGTTAGGCGTCGACTCGCCCATCGATCCCCCCCGTGTAACCCCCCGTCGCTGTGTACCCCCGGTCCAACGCGTCCTCCGCGAACACTTCACCATTGCTCTCAACTCTGAGCTGACTGATCACGCTCGTGACAAAGAAATCCGATAAACAAAGAATAGGTATCGAACTAATCTCATTGCTTTAATCTATAATGTCTAGACGTGATTCTATTGGGATGGGATAATAATTTTGTACCTGTTACATTTTGCTTTATGACCCGGTAACAAAGATTATATAAAAAACGAAAATAATGAAGACTAAAGTAGTGAATAAATAAATTGATAAATCAATAAAACAGAGCGTTATAAAATTAATGTCGATCGAAATAGAAATTCTAAAAAATGTCTAAATAATCCTGTCATCTCAAATTCTTCGAGGAATTTATCGTCTTTATGTAATATATATATACAACAAACGAAATAATAAATAATTCAATAATTTTTCCTTTATTTCAGTTTCCATAAAATTTTCTTTGAGAAAAAAATCGAAATTTATTTTCTATATTGTACCTGTAATAAAAATGAAAATATAGAAATCAGATGCACAAAACGCGATGCGTGGTATTTAAATTTTAATACATTTGATTGAGTGACAAGTCTTTAGAAAAGTCTTTCATTCTTGTTAAATCTCTCTCTCTTTCTTTCCTTCTCTTTCAATTTCCTTGCTTATTTATTTAGGTGGAGTGTATAAAACCCAGCTACTCTGTAGTCGTTAAACTTTTAATTGGTCGCGTGAGAAACGCATTAACCGAGTAACTACATCAATGCAGTTTGTAATTGATTATTTCTTTCCTTATACTTACAAGTTTCCATTCTTTCACGTGCTTACAATTTCTCAAGCTACTTAAAAATTTAATTAATCTCGTCTCTATTCAGCAGTAGAAATATAAACAAATTATTATTTACTAAATATTTCGCGCAGAACTTTGATCAATCTTTCTTTGAAAGTTTTCCATGATAATAATGTCGAGAATATGCCAAGAAAATGAAGGCATTTTAATGAATAGTCTGCATCTCATCTGCTTCGGAATGACTGGATTCGCAGCTCTTGAAACTTCTTTGTTTTCTCAAAAATCATCCGGAATCCTTATTCGGTCGTACGCGGCAATCATTGCCTCGCCAAAAGAAGTGGCCCCCGTAATCATTGCAGATACACACATCGATCGCCCATCGCCGTTAAATTAGTCTTCTTGGTCACAGCTGATGTATCATCAGCGAGTCGTACACGAGGACCGTAACGATACGGTCTCGGTTAGCGTGAGGAACCAAGGTTGCTGTTAGTCGCTTTTGCCGGCGAATTCGGCCTAGACACCTGCGCGCGAATCGCAGTGTTTCGGACGGCCTAGCATCCAGCCATCGGCCCGACGAACAACGGGGGCACGCGTGCACCGGACGGGTGCTGGGTGCATCGTTCGATCGAGCCGCGCGCGCGTAGGGTATGTCGGGTGCTCGCTCGTTCCCTAATCGAAGAGCGATACGAGCTAATCGCCGTGGTACGAACAGGTACCGCGGCTCCGGCCGCATGCACATACGTATATAACGGGGCGGCGGCGGCGGCGGCGGCATTCTAAACACACGGTTAGACCGCGGCCACTCGGCCGTTTAATCAGACGCCACGGGCGAGCTTCCATGCCGAACCGTGAATATCGGTCCCTCGTATCTCTCGCTCGGCCGTCCCGCTGATAAAGATCGCGCCACACGGCAATTTCGGCGTCCCGCACATGTCGTGTCGATCCGACGGTCGATCCGGTAGAATTACGACGCGCAAACAAGCGAATCCGGGAACGCCGAGCGGAACGAGAGGGAAAACGAGGGAAATCCTCGACCTTATCTCTACGATCGATCGTAAGGTGCTTCTTATCGGCGCCTAATCACGCGGACGACGATCATGCGAGAGCGTGAGGCCAGTGGCGCAAGTGCTATCGTTTATCGAGGAAATAAAGACATGGAATGATATCGTTTTCTTGAAAGTAAAGCGTGTATTTTTATAACGCGTACATTTCTACGAAAAAAATTATCTTTTTTTATTAACAATTTTTACTCAACAGTTTCCTTATTATTGTAAGACGTATTGCTATATTATACGAATGTAAGAACCTAAATTCATAGCAAGCTGATATCATTTTGATGTCAAAGTATTGGTTTATGAGCACGTTTTGTCAAAATGATGATAAATAATATCAGGTTGCTACTTAGATCCTTTCAGTTGTTTAATACACTTCTTACAGCAATATGAAACTTGTTAACTCTTATATACATGATGATTTTTGATCCTTTGCTACAAATGTATAGGTCGTTCGTGTCTCAAATATTTTTCAATTTTACAAGTATACAAAAATTATTAAATAAATGTTACATATACATATTTTAATATCTTTTAATATCTCGGAACAAAAATTTCGTAAAACTACTTTATTTATATCATGTCTATGTTTTTAAAAAAATTGACATTAGAGCAAAGTTTCAGCTTTAAAAATCTGTTTTTGTAATTGCGGTGCGATGATTTTTAACGGATTTATGAACAATAAAAAAATAAAAGTCAAAATCCTTCTTCCATTAATCCGCGATGATCCAGTAATAAAAAATCTTAGGAACATTTAAAAAAACAGTTTAGTATGGAAAATTTTAAGTTTTCACATTAGAAAGTTGCAAATTTTTTAAACATATGTCAGACTCACAAAGTGAGAAAAGATTTCCCATTTTGTTCAGTTCACAGTTCTATGTGTAAAAATTATCAAACTCACAGAAACTCAAACAACATAGTGACCTTCCGAAAATAGAGATTTTAAAACCTTTGTTTAAATTTAAATTTTATTCATTTTTGATGAAGCTACAGCTGCTTGAATTAAAATTCGTAGCGCTACGCATTTTTGTTCCGATCCAATATTTGTAAAGCTGTATATTAAAAAAAATTGTATATATATATTACAATTACTTGATACTTCTAATACTAAAAAAAAAAAGAAATATTCAACGCATCAATGTCTAATCGTATACACTGAGTTAATAAAAAAGAGAATTCTTTTTTTAAGAATGTATCACTTGCTACTCGAGAGAGAGCCGATCTCGAAATTAGAATAGATATCGGTCTTTATCGCATCATCGAAAATCATGACGATCACATGTTCGCACCTCAGTTGCGAGCAGGATGACGGTAATAAAATCTTATGTCGCCGATCGCTTAATAGCCAATCATGCGTCACACTATGAATCGCGATCTTATCACGATGACGCGCACTTGAGGGTTCGATGCCGACGATCGGCAACCTTCGTGAATGAGATAGCCATCGCAAGTACCTGAAAAATCTAGATAAAGTAACATCAACCGGTATGCAAATGCCATTTTACGAAATTACCGAGATTGTTTCGCGGGTGTCATCCTCGATACGATCAGATACGAGATGCCACTGGATTAATGGGCCGAAACTCGCAGGCGTACTAATTGAGCAATTTGAATTTATCTTCTCCTTTGGAATTAAATTATATCCCCTTCAATCTTTTTTTTTAAACTCCTTAAATTGCAACACGTCAAGCGTCTCGATGAACAAGTTTGCACATCACACATATATTTTAATGGTCGCCAGAGATTGACGTTCGTCGGATGTCTTCAGATAGTCGAATAGTTCTGTGTCTGCGAAACCGGACGTCTTGATCTCGATGTGACGCAGGGAGAATGGTGCGGTCGGGGTTTAAACGAAATCTCGATGGAATCGATTCTCAGACAAGACGACCGCAAGACCCCACTTTTCCCCGATGCGACCTTCCTACGATCAGACGTCAGTTGGAGTGACACTGCACGCGATGCGACCGTGAGCCGGCCATCTGGTACCGAATTGTCTGTGTCGCCGTGCGCGACAAGTTCTCTCTCCGCGTTCCTGGACGCATTCGTTTTGCGACGCGATTCTTGAAGAACAGAGAGAGAGAGAGAGAGAGAAAGGAGTGTCTTTGCGGTGTCGCCGCGCGGTGACACGCAATGCCCGAGCGTCTTTCAGAGGGCAAGGATCCTTTGTTGCCGACATGCCCGAGGACGCGCGGTAGATTCTTTCTCTTTCGTGTTGCCCGCGACAAAGATTGTGCACCTCGAGAAGGGGACAGATTGGTCACGAAGTGCCATTCACTGGTACTACATGCTGGAATACCGATACGCCGAGTTAATCTCGTCGATTCTCTTGGAGAATGTGAGCGACACTAAAAGTCGCATGAAAAGTATAGTAACTGCATTTTTAGACATTCTCTTGCAAACTACTAAGGTCATCCTTTGATACTAAGTATTTTATCAACGAATATGAGAAAATGTCGCAATCGTAAATCCATTAAATTTGAACTTTTAACCTTTTCCTGAAATAACGGTGAATTTGTAGGACCTACTCGTGGAAAGAATGATTTTGATAAAATATCTTAAAAATTTAGATACACACAGATCTGAAAATAATTTTATTAAACTAACAAAATAATTATAGGAAACTTAAACGTGAGTAACACAGCAAAAAGTTTTGATATTCTAGCAATCAGTTTAAGCGTTCTACGCTCAAACTAATTCTACGATCAAGCTAGAATGTCAAAACTTTTTGCAGTGTTAAAGTTTCCTATACACAATTACTTTAATACTTTTATACAAATAATTACTTTAATAACCCAACAAAATTATTTGTCCATTATTAAGCTTTATATTGATGACATCTTTTATTTACTCTGTACTTTAAGCTATTATATGTAAAAATTAAATAATTTTTTTTACTGGAATCCGATTTTTCATATAATTAATACGAGGTCTTTTGGATTCTTATTAAAATGTATTTCACAAAAGAATGAACAAACGATTTTGCTGAAGTATCTAAAGATTTAGCTAGATACAGATCGGAAAATAATTTTGTTCAATCATCAAAATAATTATGTGATGAACAATATACAAAAAGTTTTGACATTCTAGCAATCAATTTGAGTTCTATATTATTTTTACGGTCCAACAAAATTATTTCAAATTTAAATCTAGGTATACATTTTTTAAATATTTTAACAAAATCATTTTTTTGTGTAGTATTCATTTTTTATACGAGTTATGTCATTTTTATTCCTTGAAATAAATTAACGCCTTCTAATTAACATAAATTAAATGGGTTTTACGAATTCAGCATTAGTAACTGTTACAGATTTTGACTCCGGAGGATTAATATCCTCTCTTTAATTGATATAATATTTGCGCATAGACTGAGTGAAGAGCATTTATTTCAGTGCGAATACTTAACGTCATTCCTTTTTCCTCTTTTAACTTTGACGATCTTCCAGAAGATGTACGCATTCTTCCTCGCAGCTCTCTCACGACCCCCCATCATATCGCGCAGCCATCGTCCATCGATTATGGCTATCCAACGACTGCACGCACATATATACACGCTCACGCATCCGCGCGCACGCACAAGAGAGTAGGATGATGAAAAAAATTGCATGACGAGTCGTGAGCGCGTAAAAAACGGAAGACGCGCGCAGTTATAGCTTCACTGACTAGCATTAATTACGTCATTCTCAGCGTTAACGGATCGGACGGCCGCGTAATGACGACACGCGGCATATTATGCGTGCGTGCATGCGTATATATACGAGCGCGTTAACGATCCCGCAACGACGATAAAAGCGCGCGAGCGCGCGCGCGGATTACTGTTACCATTAACGGCCGTTATGTCCGTGTCACACTACGTATTGAAGATTAAAGGTGCATTCAGGGAGACGCTATTAGCGCTATTTGTGTCATTCTATTCTTGTTTTACATCTAATAAACAACGAAGATAGAAGTAGCGCTAATAGCATCTCTATAGATTGCGAACGCATTATATGGATTGCGAATTGAGGATTAGAATTCTAGCCAATCAGAACAAAACGGATTAAAATTAAAATTATCTGACTGGTCTATTCTAATCTTTAATTCACAATCCTCAATCTCCAATGCGTAGTGTGACACCGTCGCGGTCGTTACCAACCGACGACAACCAAAGTTGCGTCATCGTTTTCCGCGCAACGATGTCCGTTAAAAAATCTCATAGCCGTTTCTTAGAGAATAATTTCACGTAGCCCACGGTACCATCTTGGGCACGACAAATGTCGGGCTAATTCTTACATATCGCACCGGTGCCAGGCGCGCTACCGTAATCCTTTATTACGGCACGACTTTACGACGTTGTTACGTTCCATTATTTTCGACTGTAATTTCTGGCGACGTCCACTATACTCACTTCCATAATTACGGATTTACAGTGAAAAAAATGACTTGGCTATCCGTTTGAGAAGATAATTTTCCTTAAAAGTTTAAGAAGGATTTATTATTTTTCACAAAAGACAATTTTGGCTAAAAATATAATCAAGTTAAACTAAGCTGTTATATCAAATAAGTAAAAAAGAGCCAAATATGATCAAAGCTAGATTTTGCCTAATAATATCCAGTGAACTTTTGAATACATGTTCCAGTTCTTCGAATTGCGCGCTGAACGCGACAGTCAGTATTGAAAAAATAGTTCTAAACTAAACTAACCGTTAGTACACACAATGATTTTTCGATCTTTTACTACACTCGAGGATTGTTTTGCGGGTCGGGTTAATTTTCATCACTTTTACAAATATACCAAAATTATTCTTACATAGACTTCAATATATCTTTAAAAAGTATCTGTAAAGTTATGTATTAAAAAAAAGAAAATATTAGAGGTCTTTATTTAGCCAAATACTAATATATAAAGAAAAGAAGTGCGCACGAATGATCCAATCATGTGTACTAAGGGATATACAATTAAATTAATCAACTTAATAATAATAATAATAATGATAATGCTAATAAGCATCTTAAATATTTTTACGACAAAATCGTTGAGGGATAAATACCACAGTTGATGATGCTCGCGTGAATTTTCGAACTCTGTGAAAGAGGATCCGATTCCCCCTTCGAAAGAGAACGAGACACGAGGCGATCGTGATGGCACGCCGGTACTTCCGCGTATCAAATCGATGTCTCGTGCACACCCTCGCGCAAGATGATAGTATTTCTGCGTACAAGGAGGAAGCACACTACGGCACGCGATACGGAGATTAACGCGATACTTCGAGGAGTGGTAACCCCGCTTGCGACAGCGGGAGTATTCGTGAGTGTTAAGCACGTGCATAGCGGAGGAACGATTAAATCCGCTTACGTGCAGATCGAACGTCGCGCTGCCTCCTCTTCCTTTTCAATTCGCGTGATAAAACAGATGGACGTTGACAGACGTCGTGTAAGAGAGATTAGCCGGTAAAAAGTAAGGAGAGGGAATAATAGATTACTCATGCAGATTAGTAATCAGAAAACTAAGAATCCCGATTAAGTCAGTTTTATTAGCGTAAAGTGGCTCTAACTGATCAATATTATTGCACAATATTTGATATTAAGGGCTGAGCCTCCAGACTTAGTTTTAATCCTTTGTGAACCGATGACTCCATTTAGAAGTATCATACCCTTTCATTTTGTAAACTGCTTACTCGATTTTCATGTAATTTGGTCTACGGGGTAATTTAATAATGTTGCATTCGAATCTCTGAGGACAAAGATAAAAAAGTCAAAATAGTTAATCCAATATAGTGGTGGATAGAATATAAAAAAAATAATCTGATTATTATAAAACTCAGTTTTAAGGAATTTTTCATTGCGAAGTATTTTTTATATTATTATTAAAAAAACATCAAGTTTCCAATTTCGCTTTATTTGAAGCTTACCATGCAAACAGAATTGCTTTTTCAATTGACTTTCAAGCGTTAATTATGAGTCCTGTGACACTAAATCCTTTCTTAGAAGTTACTACCCTTTTGAAATTCGACTTTTCAAGTTACCTTCAAACTCAGCGATACCAAGAACTTCCGAAAACTGAGTTTCACGATAATCAGATTATTTTTTAGGACTAAAATAAAATTGAAAGGCTGTAATTTTTAAAGATACATTTTCAATAATTTTTATTTGAACATCTGGTTCTTGCTCGTCGATAACGGTTTCCCAATTCACCTGCTTCGCAAGCAAGCGAGTTTTTACTAGCCGGTTAACTACTTTCTTAATCAAATATTGTGTAACAATATTGATCGTCTAGGGGTTGCTTTAGGATTCCTGGCTTCTCTTAAGTCTACTGATAAACAAGTCAAGTAATAACGTAAAAGGTGCAAAAACGCGGGAAGAAACACAGAGACCCTGGAAGTGACGCATGGCGCATGGTGCAGTTTTACGGAGTCACAATCGCACGGCGTGGCACGGTATCGCGAATCCGACGAACCAACCTTGTAAGTACGGGGAAAGAAGGAATCTCATCTGCCCCTGTATTCTGTAACTCGTTATGACAGTATAACGATATCATTATATTGTCTTTGCGTAGATTTTGTACGTAATAAAAAAGCTGCGCAACGAAATAAAAACTCATAAAAGTGATCGAGGCCGATACCGCACGTTTTCTCGGACACTCTCACGCTATCGTGCTCTGCTTACCGTTCGAAGTTAGAAAAGTACCAGTGTAAAAGCCGAGGGAACCGCACAGATTTAGTTATACGTGCACACGCACACATACATACCTAAACTATAGTCGAACAGCTGCCGTGGCTGTATAACGCGAGTTCAACGTTGAGATATCACGCGAGAGCGAGAGCAGACGCGCAGCAGAAGGAGATGACGGGGGCACGTGGGGGTACGCGGGAAGAACGGGCGAGCCGGATCGAGGGATGGGCAACGGGGGAGGTGGCTGAGGCTAAGGAAGACAACCCGGTCCCTGAAGACAACGACCCGCCACTCAAGCCCTCGTAAAAAGCACGGAATGTCACTGAATGACGGGTCGCGGGACCGGCTCGGTAAGTAATTCTTCGGCAATTACATAATTACTCGTGGTTAGCCGTTGCGCGTTAACCCGTTGCACTGGCCCGGTGCTCTCACGAAGGCAGAGAGGAGTCGTTACGATATTTACTATCTGCCCCTGCCGATGAAGAAACGGACCGCTGGCTGCAGCGAGATGAACGAGCGAGCGAGATCGAAGGCTTGCGAGGTTTAAGGACCAACGCGTCCTCAGCGAAATACCGAACGATCCATACTTCGCCTTTGAAGGACAGGTGAAGTATAGTCGACCATGAGGGAAACGGTATTTAGAGATCATTGGATTTTCTGCTTTGAGAGAAGCGAGAGAAGCATGACATTGTTGAACACAACAATGAAACGTCGCTAATTTCGGAAGCAGAAGTCAGGAAGACGAAATCTCTCGCGATCAACATGCACAAAATTTGCGATTTGTCATGTGTTTTTTGAAGTCACTCTGAAAGACTGACATTTTAGGACCTCCGACACTTTACTGACATTTTAGGACATTAAGTTCTCCGGTCACGGTCTGATGTATTGAATAGCGGTATCGACAAATAAAAAATCTGACGTAACGTGATCGGGAACTGACACTGATAATCATCGAAGAGATACTGTAACCGCAAATATGACATCGGTATGGATCGTCTTATTTTTAAGATTAAACGCGCAAAGTGCGTCAAATTTTGTCATTGTCCAAAATAAAGATTAGAAATTTAATCTATAACTGAAACATATGGATTCTGGGTAATCCTAAAATACTTTTTTTTAATTTTAAATAAAGGAAATCCTATTTTTCGGTCAAAGCAGATCTTACAATGCTTAAATATCCTTGTGTGAATTTATATACATATCTGATTCGGCAAACAGGGCGTCGAAATCTTTTTCGATCTTGAAACGCAATCATGAACAGTAGTAGAATAGTAATATCACATATTAAATTGGCAAGCAACAATTTAAGGAGCTTATATTCTTCAACTCTTAATAACTCTAACTGTAGTGTTACAGTGTCATTTCGTAGGATTTGTACATGTTAAAAAAGCTGAACAACGACACTAAAACGCTACAATTACAATCGTTAAAAGAATAGACCTCTATGGTATAATTTTTTATTTCGGTGCTAATAAGCATCGTTTTAAGAATATAAATGATCTGATATTAATGAGAATCTTAAAACTGAAAATAATTTATTGCGAAAAACATTGCTTCTGGGCTTCGGAATTTGAACTTGGATCTCCTGTATTTCGTACGGACATCTTCATATTTAAAAAATTTTTAATGATTTTGAATTTTTAATTAATGATTTGAAATTTTGGATAATTTTGGATAATTTTATGATTTACAATTTTGTTTTTCATAGTTTTGTTCTATTCATTCAGACTAATTATTGTACTATATTTACGCTAAGTTCAAGTATTTTAATTTTTTATGTAGTAGAAAATGAAAACTTTTAAAATTAATAACAAAAAACTTTGGCGAGTCTTAAAGAGACCCATAAAGTTTTTTTAATTTCACAAAAAAAGTATATATTTCTATTACGAGTAAATTAGCTTTATAGAATGCAAACTGCGACTAGAAAAGTTCCGAAATTAAATATACAGGGTGTTTCCAAATTAAATGGCAAAACTTCGGGAGCGTGTAGAGGAGTAAAAAACTAAGAAAAAAAGTCCTATAGACATATGCTC